>NC_069504.1:65394243-65694243 GCF_027579735.1 Bombina bombina | reverse complement strand
GAGATATCTGCAAAGTGGGCTAAGGATATTCAAAATATGGATCCATATAAAATAAAACAGAGTATAATAGCGGTAGAACATGCAACTCTTTCCGCATCATGGCGAGAATCACAGTTTAAAATCTTGAATCGCATGTATATATCACCGGCTAGCTTAAATAGATGGTATGGGAATGTCTCAAATTTGTGTCCTCAAGGCCGACCTGGTTCACATGTTCTGGAGCTGCCCCAAGATCCAGCAATTTTGGCAGCGAGTACAGTTCTGGATGAATAGATTATTGAATACACAGATATGTATAGAGCTACAGCATATTGCTTTTTTGGTTAATTTGAGAGATCTCGGGGAATACGTCCCTAATATTTATTTTATTAATACAGCAATTCTGGGAGGCAGATATTTTATCTTAAAAAATTGGAAAGCCACTAGGGAACCTACAATTAACAATTTAACTTTCTTACTTCATGCACAATATCAAATAGAGCATATTGATAGCCTTAATCAGGGAACTAACTATCAAGATAGATTCAAACATAAATGGTTAGAATTTATTAGGAGATATAGAAACAATATATAACCACAATCGAAATCCGCCGCTGCATATTGTCTCTCCTTTTCCCTCCCCCCTTTTTTTTTTTTCTCTCTTCCTTTACCTCTCTCCCCCTGAACAACTTGCCCAACCCCCCCCCCCCCCTCTGCCTTATTAAGGACGGTTTACAGAATATGGTAAAATACAGGTAGGACTAGTGAAACTCTAAGTCAATCTTTGGTAGTAACTTTAGTTTAAATATATAAGCATTTATATTTTTTCAGTACCTTCTGAATTCAATGACCAGAAAATGTTGAGGTTCGTCTCTTTTTTATTAGGTTTGTGTACTACATGAATAAAACTAATATCATGTATAGTAGTAGAAATAAAGTACTGCTAAGCTAATTATATAATAAGAGATATGGATGATAATGTTTTGTAATTTATTATTATGCTTATGTGGAAACAACATGTTTACTTTGTATATGTCTTGTGAACTTCAAGCAATAAAAACAAAATTTAGAAGACATAACAAATTGTTAGTAAATAAAAATAAAATGTTCTAAAAACACTTGCAGAAATAGAATAGAAGGAGAGAGCAGATACAACAGTCATACACCAATTTAAGTTATATTATATATATATATATATACATATGTGATACATACCATCAAATAATGGAGATGAATGTCCAGTCAATTGCTGGAAAAGACGTCCCAAATCACCTATAAAAAAAATAAATTAAATAAAAATGGTTTTTTACTCCATATATTCAAACGCTATTACATTCAGTGAAATTTCTATTTGGAAAATTATTAATGGAAATGTACTTTGCAATTAACTGGACACTGAAGCAAAAATAATATTTTTGAGAATAAGATATATAGCATGGAATTTCAATCAACTTTCTAATGTAATACTATGATCAATTCTCAAAAAGAAAATAATGATAACATTTAAACCCATTAGAAAGTTGCTTACAATTGCATGCATGCTCTACACGAATCCTCATTTAAAAAATTTGTACAGTGTCCCTTTCATGAAAATCTATGATCATTGCTATTTGTCCTTCAAATTACATTCCATCTGTAAAAGATCTCAAACTCGAATATGTCAATAATGACATTTGACATTTAAAAAAAAAAAAAAAAAAAAAGATAGATAAAAGAGATAAAACACACAACATTGAAATTATTCATTTGTAAAGTACTTACCAGTTGCTCTACCAACACCAGTTTCTGGAGTGCTGGTCCTTACATCAGGAAGTGTGTCCGCCGAGGAAGTTGTGTGTGTAACATTAGATGTGGAGCGTATTAATTGGCCATGTGTAAAACTGGCCGAAGGTCTGGAAACAGCTGCACTGGGGGGTCTGTAAACCGCAGAAGATGAAGTAGAACAAGTGGGCACTTCGTTACTCCTCACAGGCTCTGCTTGTGTTCTTGGTGTTGCTTTAAAAAAAAATTAAAAAAATAAATACGTTAGGTTTATTTTTATTTCTAGTTTAAACTGAAAGCTAAAAGTGTTAATAATAATAATCACAGCAGTGAATGAAGGCTCAATCATTAAAGGGACATGCCACCCACCTTTTTTATTTTATGATTTAGAAAGAGAATGCAGTTATAAACATCTTTATAATTTACTTATATTATCTAATTTGTTTTATTCTATTGATATTCTTTGATGAAAAGCATTTGATTGCTGCACAAAGAAGCCTCGTGTGATTGGCTCACCATGTGCATTTCTTTTTCTTCAACTAAGAATATCTAGAAAATGAAGCCAAAGAAATAATGGAAGTAATTTGTAATGTTGTTTAAATTTCTATTCTCTATCTGAATCATGAAATAAAGATTTTGGGTTTAGTGGCCCTTTAAAGGGACATGAACAAATAAAATTTCCTTTACAAATCGCATAAGAAAATGCTTTTTCAAAAATATTTAATTGTATTATGTTTTTTCCTTCATTGGATTTTTATACTTTGATGAAAAGCAAATCTATACAGGCACAGTAAATGATCATTGGTTGATGCACATAGATGGGTCATGTGACTGCCTCAACTATGTGCATAGCTATATCTGAAAAAAGCATATGTTTATAAAGCGGAGAACAATTTTGAAAGATGTTAAAAATAATATTCTATAGTCAAATAACGCAACATGAAAGTCAATAGATCAGAAATTTAAGAAGGCATGTGATCTGGGGTTAGTCTCATGATTAATGTCGGACATACCATGTTACACAACATCAATATTTTTTTAATAGTTTCAAATTACATTATTTCTATTGTCATTATCTCTTTAAGGTTTCTATGCAATACTGGTTTTTAAATAAACACATGGGTGTTATCTTTAGGGATCACTATATTAATAATCAACAAATCTATATTTCCGTTAGACCTTTAAAAGAAAGGCAGTATAACAACCCTATTATTGTACAATCCCTTCTACATATATGCGACATAAATGATTACAGTATTTGGGGCCTAAATGGCTTGTACAATCCCTTATACATAAATGCGACATAAATGATTACAGTATTTGGGGCCTAAATGGCCTATATAGATTCAGATACTGAAGCGTAAGAAGTCAGATAATGTTATTTTAAAGAAATATATATTGGAGACAATGACCTATCATAATTTAAAAAAACATTTGCGTCAATTATGTTGTACATTTACCTCTTAAATCACTGTCACAATCATCCGTTATGCCAGTGATGATCTCTGGTCCCAGACGCTGAACAAGCTTCTGCTCATAATCATTGAGGTCTGCCACATATGCTGGTCCACCTCCGGTAGCACGTGCCGAATTTTTTTCTCTGGCCAATTTAGCTTTGGCGAAACGTTTAATGTCGTTGTAACGCTTCTTCAGCTGATCGACATCCTTTTTTCCTGGACCCTGAGCACTAACAGCATCGCTGATCCTTTGCCAGATCTGCTTCCTCCTAGAAAAATTTGTCTGTTTGACACGACATCCAAACAAATAATCATAAGAGTCAATAATCATGTCAATCAAAACAACGTTTTGCTGATGAGAAAAGTGAGGATTCTTGGATTTTGAAGCGGTTTCAGATCCAGATGAAGCCATATCGAATTTGTAAATAAAGATCACAAAAAAGAGCGCTCTGTAATTACTCTCCAAAAATTTTGGAACAATAATAAAGTTGTTTAGAAAAGTTGTACATTTATAGGAGGAAAATTCTATTCCCACGACTACTATGACGTTCATGACACCTTACATGTCACGTGTTAACAATTGGCCAGACAATTCAACTGAAAGTTAAGTACATCAGCTTGCTCGCGGCGGGCTAGACGTGTCTATTTATTGTGGGATTATTAGTACATAGCAACAGCGGACAACATTTTGCTCGTGGCGAGTAACGGCGAGTTTAGCCGCGTCTAAAATGATGGATGAATTGACGGCTTAGTACACTGTGAAAAGTGTTGCATCAAATTTGGGGCGAAGTGGAGCGTGGGACTTGTATTAAATGTGTTAAACATGGTGCAAATAGATTTATCCAAAAAAAAGGAAGTTAACTATATTGTGTAATTAATTAATTTAATTTTGTATCCCTATATCTACAAGTGCACCAAATTTGAAGCAATACTTCATACCAAATGTGGAGCAATGATATTGTCCCCTTGCTTTGTAATGAGAGACAAATATGTAACATAATCCATAAGTAGGGTAACATCTCCCTAATTTACTTTTATTATCTAATATGCTTCATAGTCTTGCAGCATCGAACATAACCTTTCTGTGTTTTCAGACTCCCATTGATTTCTATGGCATTCGCGGCCTCAAGGGTGGTGGATTGAACAATATGGTCAAATGGAGTGGAATGTGATGGCTTATGATCAGTATTCCGCTCGAATAACACAAGCATCGATCTGCGTCGGATTTATATCATGGGAGTGTATATTACATCACACATTTCAACATTTGACAATCTTTGACCATCTTTGACGCTCTGTTAACTATGGTGGATCAACTTTGCATCTAATTTGACGTGAACTTCCAGCACATTATCAGTTGAAGCTTTGATAAATTGGACCCAAAATGTTAAGTTTCTTTATTGTCTCTTTAAAAAGTTGTTGCAAAAAACACTGCCACGTGCATGCTCCTGAGTCTACCAAGGTATGCTCTTCAACAAAAGATACTCAGAGAATTAAGTAATTGTGATAACAGAAGCAAATTGGAAAGTTTTTGCTCTATCTGAATCCAATCTTTCTTATATGACCCTTTTGGTCACCAGGTAGAATTATTTCAGGTATCTTTAAGACTAAACAAAAAAAAATAGCATTAATGTATCAATTAGTATCAATTAGCTGAGTCTTCTTGGGATATTTAGAGGGAACTGAAATTATAAAAAAATATATAAATAGGATAAGTTACATGTATAATATGTGACTATTACCATGTAGCTATATGGCTCCATTTAACAAGCTGTGCCTTCAGCTTTGGAGCACCTTTGGCTTAATCAGATCACTGATTTCCTAAACTATAGGGGGTGATTGACATCCCCTGTGGGACGTTGCACAAGCTTGAAGCAGACACTCGTGCAATGTCATATGCTGGCAGAGTATTGCTGCCTGCTAGTCGCTATGATGGGTCTAACATGTTTCGGCTTGGTAGCCTTAATCATAGACGTGCCTGAATGAGATAAACACACAGTATTTAAAAAACATTGCTGTAAGCCTATTGGTCAATGGAAATACACATGTGACCTAAATTAACTAATCATAAGTATAAACCGTTTCCACTTAGCCCCATACATACATGTTTACTAAATGGTGCTGCACTTACAAATAAAAACCTATATACAAAAAAAAAGCATTCATCATATAACATGAGTAAAATGAGCTGAAAAACATATGATAAATATACCTAAGTATGAATACTGAGAAAGTATCAATATGAGCATTTATATCCAGTATCAGTGTTTGTATTCATACTAACATAAGTCATCAGGGTATATTGGGATCCTCTGATTTTAGACAAAGGTAAATAAGCTGCCATGAAGTCTCTGAAAAATATGCGAAAGACTAAACACTGTGTGATTAACTCTGAATTGACCCATTTATAACTGAATACAGTGAGGACAGAAAGAAAGTGGAAAATATAATAAAAACACACTGGAAGATATTAAAATCTGACCCACATATAGGAAAAAACCTACCCCAAACAAAACTTTTGAAAAGTTCACTAGCTCCAACTATTAAATCAAATCAGACTAAAATAGAAAGGGGAGTACTAGGTGACAAACTACAAGGATTTTTTCCTTGCAGAATATGCAAAGCGTGTAGACACGCAAATAAAACAAAAACCTTCATATCAAATATAACAAAGAAAGAATATAAAATTAGAGAAACAATCCGATGTATGGATATGAATATTATTTACTTGATAAACTGCAATAAATGCGGGAAACAGTATGTTGGCAAAACAGTAAGAGAGAGAATAAGAGAGCATATGTGGTCTATCGAAAATTCAGATAAAGAAATAAGGATCTTCCAGTTTCACAACATTTCAAAAATTGTAATAATAGTAATTTAAACTACAGGGAGTGCAGAATTATTAGGCAAGTTGTATTTTTGAGGATTAATTTTATTATTGAACAACAACCATGTTCTCAATGAACCCAAAAAACTCATTAATATCAAAGCTGAATAGTTTTGGAAGTAGTTTTTAGTTTGTTTTTAGTTATAGCTATTTTAGGGGGATATCTGTGTGTGCAGGTGACTATTACTGTGCATAATTATTAGGCTTTTTACCAGTGAAACCAATATAACATCTCAACATTCACAAATATACATTTCTGACATTCAAAAACAAAACAAAAACAAATCAGTGACCAATATAGCCACCTTTCTTTGCAAGGACACTCAAAAGCCTGCCATCCATGGATTCTGTCAGTGTTTTGATCTGTTCACCATCAACATTGCGTGCAGCAGCAACCACAGCCTCCCAGACACTGTTCAGAGAGGTGTACTGTTTTCCATCCTTGTAAATCTCACATTTGATGATGGACCACAGGTTCTCAATGGGGTTCAGATCAAGTGAACAAGGAGGCCATGTCATTAGATTTTCTTCTTTTATACCCTTTCTTGCGAGCCATGCTGTGGAGTACTTGGACGCGTGTGATGGAGCATTGTCCTGCATGAAAATCATGTTTTTCTTGAAGGATGCAGACTTCTTCCTGTACCACTGCTTGAAGAAGGTGTCTTCCAGAAACTGGCAGTAGGACTGGGAGTTGAGCTTGACTCCATCCTCAACCCGAAAAGGCCCCACAAGCTCATCTTTGATGATATCAGCCCAAACCAGTACTCCACCTCCACCTTGCTGGCGTCTGAGTCGGACTGGAGCTCTCTGCCCTTTACCAATCCAGCCACGGGCCCATCCATCTGGCCTATCAAGACTCACTCTCATTTCATCAGTCCATAAAACCTTAGAAAAATCAGTCTTGAGATATTTCTTGGCCCAGTCTTGACGTTTCAGCTTGTGTGTCTTGTTCAGTGGTGGTTGTCTTTCAGCCTTTCTTACCTTGGCCATGTCTCTGAGTATTGCACACCTTGTGCTTTTGGGCACTCCAGTGATGTTGCAGCTCTGAAATATGGCCAAACTGGTGGCAAGTGGCATCTTGGCAGCTGCACGCTTGACTTTTCTCAGTTCATGGGCAGTTATTTTGCGCCTTGGTTTTTCCACACGCTTCTTGCGACCCTGTTGACTATTTTGAATGAAACGCTTGATTGTTCGATGATCACGCTTCAGAAGCTTTGCAATTTTAAGAGTGCTGCATCCCTCTGCAAGATATATCACTATTTTTTACTTTTCTGAGCCTGTCAAGTCCTTCTTTTGACCCATTTTGCCAAAGGAAAGGAAGTTGCCTAATAATTATGCACACCTGATATAGGGTGTTGATGTCATTAGACCACACCCCTTCTCATTACAGAGATGCACATCACCTAATATGCTTAATTGGTAGTAGGCTTTCGAGCCTATACAGCTTGGAGTAAGACAACATGCATAAAGAGGATGATGTGGTCAAAATACTCATTTGCCTAATAATTCTGCACTCCCTGTATTTCAGATTTACTGCTATAGCCAGAGTACGACCAAATAAAAGAGGAGGTAATCAATCTATAGCTCTGCTTAAGAAAGATGCGCAGTGGATATTTGAACTCCAGACTCTGAGACCAAACGGGCTAAACATAGAATTCAGCCTGAACTGTTTCCTAAACTCCTAAAGAAAGATACAACTAAATAGCCACCACGGTGAGGGCACATGAGTAGTTAAGTCAATATAATTATTATAAATAAGACTAATTTATGATTAGAAACCCACATCTACAACTTCAAAAATCACAAATATTTTATGATTTATATTTATATATATATTTCATCATAAAAAAATCTTTTAAAAAAAATTAAATTAAATTTTTGTAAAAATCTATTGTTTTAAAATGTATTGTTTCAAAAACTTGTCCCAAAATTTTTTTTATATTCCTTTTTTATATTCCTTTTTCTTCCAATTTTTTTTCCAAAATAATAAATAAATAAAAAAAAATGTCCAACTTTTTTACAACCTTTAAGTAAATTAATATTTTTTGCACAATACTTTTTCCACCTGATTGAGTCATAACATAGTAAAAAGAAATAATAATAAAATATGACAACAAATATGATATATTAGCACATAAACTTCAGCAGATAAACTTTGTTCTAAGTCTATCCTTTTTCATTTGATGGCACTTCACCTTTCTAATCGTTAGAGGTGCGCATCAAAAGACATCATTCCCCACATTTGCTCACACAATTGATGCAAATTAGAGCTTTAAATTCTTAACTGATCTCCTTATTAGTATATATCTTTTTCCATCATATGATGTTTTGTTCTCTAACTTTTATGTGAATAATTGATACACTAACATATAAACTTTAACATGTAAACTTTGTTCTTAGTCTATCTTTTTTCACCCAGAGGTACTTCACCTTTTCAATTCTCAGAGGTGCAAAACAAAGGCATCATTACCACAATTACTCACATAATTGATACAAATTATAGCTCTCAACTGATTTATTTCATACTTCTAACTTTCTAATCTTGATTAGTTTATTTTATTATTATTTTTTTTCCTACACTAAGAGTTGTTATTAAATATTCATCTTAATATGCAACAATAATATCCAAACAGTTGAAGTTGTTCCAAATACATCCTTATTTGGTATATATATGCAAAGACTGTGTGTAATGATATTCTGATGAAAGAACTGATTCTAGACACAAGGACCAATTAATCAATTAAAAACATTATAAAAGACTCCATAGAGCCAGGAGGGACATGCTTGAAAAAGGCTGGTTATCACGGCTGAAACGCGTTGCACTGATCCTTCATCCCTAAATCCTTCATCCCTAACACCTGGTTCACACAGGAGCCGCAGAGCAGAGGAGGCATAAGCAGACTGCGTAAGCTAAGAATACGCTGCCACCAAACGCTGCCAAAACCGCTTCCAAAAACGCTCCAGGACTGGCATCTGTAGAAGTGAACTGATCCATCTACTCTTGATTACGGACAATCCAAAGTCCTACAGGATACCTACTATTGGAAATAACAGTAGAAGTGCGGAACACGCAAAATAATATACAAAGACTTAGCCCCCATAAGAGATAGGAGGCGGATATGTGTATCACACCACTTAAAGATCAAGAAAAGCTTTTCACAAAAACGTCTCTCAGCAAGGATAATAAGGTTAGAACTACACAACTGGTTACCTTACCACATTTGATATAGGTACATATTACCTTAAAAAATATATATATATATATCTTCTATAAACTTAGGCTGCAGCCAAGAAAAATTCTTATAAACATCATAGACTCTCATATTGGGTATTACCTAAGGGTTACCTCAAGATGTACTTTTAAACACGTTTTGGAAAAAAAAGACTTTTTTATACATACTCTATAAACTTCATTTGAAAATTGTAATTGTGATTAAACAATTTTAATTCAGGTACTGTATATAGTCCTAAACTCCTGATTAGATCAACAGCCAATCATATAACTGTGGGTTTTAAAATTGCTTTTTCGAAAATTGCTTTGTTGACATTTGTCAAATATTGCTGTATTGAAATTTGTCAAATATTGATACTATTAATACTGATATGCAAGAAATCAATATTAGATCAATTTAAGATAATTTAGATTACAAGGTTGGCCAATCTATTAGATTAATTTGTACATAAGAGTCTCAAACTCACATGTTTAAAAAAAAAACATGTTATCTGGTGTCATAGAATAGATTTCTAGTACATTTTTTCTTTATATTTTTTATATTTTCCTATTTTTAAAATCTCCATAAGGTATTAGCTCTATTTAGAGCACCCTTTCCTATAAACTACTCTTCTTAACTCTGAATTGACCCATGCCACCATAAATAGTACATTAAACTGACATATATTCTTATTAAACAAGCTGCAATGAGTCTCTACTAAATGATATAAAGGCATATATAAACTTAATACAATAAGCTCAGAATTAATGCACCATAGATAATACCCAGAAATGATATACATTCAGACTTGATATGTGTTGTAGCCTATAATCTCTTATTTACTCATCTGTGAAGACTCAGCCTATCAAAAAGGGGGCTATGGATTAAAGATGTTAAAAAAGACTGCTAAATCTGTGACAAAGTGACAAAGACCGGATAATTGTACCTAACTCAGCCTGTCGATATGGGCCTATGGGGTAAAATATTGAATATTAAGTATTGAATTAGTATATGGTAGGTTATCACTAACGATTAAGGATGTTTAACTTTTAAAAGTATTAGTAGTAGTATACAGATGTACAGATGTGTGTACAATAGATGGGCCAAACTGATCCTCAAAGAGGCAAAATCCATGTACCCTTTATATTAAATATTAAATTTAATATCAACCGTTCAACTATGGGGAAGAGAATTTACTCCCAATAATTGATTACATCATAAACACTGTTATACCCTTGAGGGATCCTGGTCCCCAGAGTAAAATTCCAATAAGCCTCACGTTTATATACTAGCTTAGGTATATCCCCACCTCTTCTAGGGATTTTAACATTCTCAATGACCATCCACTTGAGTGTTGAGCTATCATTGTGGTGGTCAATGATGAAATGTTTTGCTAAGTCAGAACTGTGCTTGGATCTTTTAATTTCTGACAGATGCTGACAGATCCTCTCTCTTACTTCACGGGTAGTAGATCCTACGTACTGCTTGTTGTTGCAGCTACACCAAATAAGGTCAACTACATTTTTAAACAGGTTACCACTGAATATTTATTGCCCGTTGCAGAGCTCACAAAGTTTGCCATTCTTCCGATGTAGCTGCAAGGAATACAAGGTCCATACCTGCATCTGTACATACCCCTATTTTCAAGCCATGCACTCCCTTTGTTTTTTGTGCATAATTCACTGGGTGCTTGAATATTCCCTATGATTGCTCTTCTCCGATAGAAAAACCGGCAACCTTGTTCAACTGTGCTGCATAGCTGGTTATCAGCAGTTAACATAGGTAAATGCTTGCATATGACTTTGCACACCTGTTCGTAGTTAGTAGAATACTGAGTGACAAAGGTAATGGGCTGTGTGGTCCTCACTATTCTCCTATTCCTCTCAGTATCTTTTAGCATGATAGTCCTATCCATATATCTACCTCGGTTTTAGCTCTCATAATAGTCTCCCTTTTATAACCACTAGGTAGCAGCCTATTAACTAGATCCTGGCTTTGTGTTTCACAGTCAGTCTTGTCGGAACTGTTTTGCTTAGTACTGATGAACGGACCCTTTGCTATTGCGTAGGGTACCTTCTTAGGGTGGCAACTTCTGCCATGCAGAATTGTGCAAAAATAAAATATACTGTGCTAGGTGTAACTTCAGAAAGAACCGAGCCTCCGGTATAGAGGCTAAAAAAGTATAGCTTGCAGGTGAGATAATAGGAATAAAGACACGAAAAAAACCTTTGTACTGGGGCGCTAGAAAGCAGCTAGTTCACTGAAGTTAATAGGTCTAAGTGAATCTAATGGGTGATGAAAAAAATATGTGCAAGTGTATTAAAAATATGTGAACAACAATGTATTCAAATAAAAAGTATATGAACAATTTAAAAGTTAAAAATCCATGGAGCATAGCATTTGAACAACACAAATCCCAATAAAACTCAATAAAACCCAATAGAACATGAATTCATGTATCACAAAAATGCTGGCATATTTTATAACTTTACATTAATATACAAAAATAGTTGCAACTATAATCTGAGCTAACGCTCACAGAAACCTCAAGCAACTAGGTCTAGAAGCGTAGATCTGTATAGGTATAATTATAAGTGAAACAATGAGTCCATAATGGAAGTTAACAATTCAATCTCAAATCCCAGAGTTATGTTGAAAGGCAAATATGTAGATGGAGACAATCCACGATTCCTGTAGTGAGACAGGAACAGCCTTGTCACAAGTATGGAAGAAATTTTAAAATACAGGTGTATTTAGGTACTTACACCATAACTTTCAAGTGCAGTCCTTGATTCTGGGGATGCAACGGACTTAGGGAATTCAGCGAATCTCTCATGGCTAGGCCCTCTCTCAGGACTCCTTTCGATACGCTGCACAATATCACTCTGTGAACTTTGAATGTCAGTTCTGATCACGAGGAAACTAATCCACTACGGAAGCCAAGACAGGGCAAAAAAATGAGCAACGCATTTCAGCTGATGACGGAGCAAATCCCAAACCATAGCTTAGGAGTCTCCTTTCAGTGTCACTCAAAACATACCTGGTCAAGTTTATGACATTATTGCCCAATTCTACTGGTGATATTTGCTCTGCTTCTGGTTCCTTACTTGTCTCTGGGGATATCTTGGCTGATTCTTTTTTTTTAATAGTTCCGCTTTCTGCCCCCCTCCTCCTCCTTTTGTGGGGTTTCCTGTGGGGAACTAAAAAACCTGGCCCGGCTAATGGACCCAGATGATCGGTGAAGAACTGGTTGCCTGGGCAGTAAGCTGGAGGAACTGCATCCATACAAGTCTGTAAGTGCTGTAATAATTTGGGAGTCTGAGGCTGCCTGAGCATTGTTAATTATTCTGCTTCTTTACGCATGCCACACTTTGCATAAACGTTTGCTGATCTCCATTACAGTGTGCTTCTGAGTATTGCTATCTTCTCTGTTTATTGCTAACACTCCTGAGATTCATTGGCACTGAGGGCTTATACCCATGTGTTGGAGTATGTATTAGGATTGGGCTTGAGCTGAGTTTACCGGTTTTTGTTTCTTTTCGACTACTAGGTACATGTTACTACATTTTTTTATTTGGTGGAAAAATAAGTAATAAGTCTAAATAGCAACTTTTTAAATTAACTTTGTTTTATTTACTAGATAAAAAAATAATTAAATTGAATATGGAAGTTAGTACTTTTTCAAGCTGATATCAATTTCAGAATGTATACTGATTTTGTATTGTTAATCATACTATAGTATTTCAGATTTATAGTTTTAGGCACCAGCCATATCAGACTAGACAGAGTAAGCGAGAGAAGAAATCAACCTAGCTGACATATATGTCTCATAAAAGTATATTCATGTACACTACAAGGAGTATATTTACAGTACAACCTTTTAAAGGTACATGAAACCCAAATGTTTTCTTTCATTATTCAGATGGAGAATACAGTTTAAAAAAATGTTTCCAATTTACTTCTCTTACCAAATTTGATTTGTTCTCATGTTATTCTTTGTTGAAGAGACATTCAGATAGATAGCATGCACATGTCTGAAGCACAACATAACAGGAACGAGTGCTGCTATCTAGTGATCTTGATAATGTATAACATTGCTACAAAACCACTACCATATAAGGCTGCAGACACGTGCACACTCCTGAACATACATCCCTGCATTTCAACAAAGGATAACAAGAAAATGAAAAACATGTGATAATAGAAGTAAAGTGGAAAGTTTTTAAAATTGTATGCTCTATCTGAATCATGAAATAAAAATGTGGGGGTTTATGTCCTTTTAAATTAAAGTAGGGAATGAGAAGGTTTAAGAATTAAAGATCTTAAAGGGACACTGAACCCAAATTTTTTCTTTTGTGATTCAGATAGAGCATGCAATTTTAAACAGCTTTCTAATTTACTCCTATTATCAATTTTTCTTCATTCTATTGCTTTCTTTATTTGAAAAATAAGGCATCTAAGCTATTTTTTTGGTTCAGAACCATGGAAAGCACTTGTTTATTGGTGGGTGAATTTGTCCACCAATCAGCAAGAACAACACAGTGTGTTCACCAAAAATGGGCCGGCATCTAAACTTACATTCTTGCATTTCAAATAAAGATACCAAGAGAATGAAAAGAATTTGATAATAGGAGTAAATTAGAAAGTTGCTTAAAATTGCATGCTCTATCTGAATCATGATAGAAAAAAATTGGGTTCAGTGTCCCTTTAATGTATCATTAAAAATCAAGAATTAGCGTATTAATTTAGGGGAATCTAAAATATTTCTATTTCAAGACTATTCAGCTGAGACATCAATAAAAAGAAGGGGTTTAGCTCCAATCTGTACTAAACTCATATAGCAAGGCTATCGTGCCACTATTATATATCCCTCGAAGCTGAAAGTTATAGTTAGAGGTGAAGCTCATGTATTTGACACATCTCAAGAGGCAGAAAAATTTATGAAATAATTGAATTCCCCAGCTGTATAGCTGATCAGTTCAGCTTATTATCATATAATATCTAAGAATGGAATGTAGCTGCATCCAGGGTTTTCTCTTAGATAGGGTCTCCATCCTTTCCCCCAACTTTTGGGTTCCTTTTTTTTCTCCCTTCTTGTTTCTTTTCTCCCCCCTCCCTTCCTTTCTCCTATGTCGGTTCAAATGAGTAACATATACAATGGTCAACTTTAAAATAGTCTCCTGGAATGTGGGTGGGATCTCTACCCCCATTAAAAGGATAACAATTCTCATCCATCTAAGGAAGCTCGGCACCGACATATCGTACCTTCAGGAAACACATTTAAGTTCTGAAGAAACTTTGAAGCTTAAGACTTCCTGGGTGAAAGAATTTTTTTTTCTCCAAGTGTTGGGAGGAAGAGGGGAGTGGCTATTCTGGTAGGGAATAGGATTAATATGGAGGTAATTCACACAGGGGTAGATCCGGAGGGGAGATATGTGATGTTAAAAGTAAAAATCCTTAAAACGGTCTTCACATTCTGCAATATTTATGCACCCAACACTTTTGACCCAGAATTCTGGGGTATGCTAGAATCTAAAATTCTCTCTTTCCATGAAGGTTACCTGGTTCTCGGGGCAAATTTTAACATGACTCCACATTGCCCCTTGGATAGATTAAGACAGAGTACTAAACAGTTAAAACATAAAAGGAATTACTTAGAAGCCAAGATGTTTAGAACAATTATGCAGAACTTAGCAATTAAGGACATGTGGAGAATTCAGAACCCCGACCTAAGGGACTTTACCTGTCTATCTAAGGCCCACAAAACACTGACTAGAATTGATTTATTTTTAATTAATGAAAGGCTATGTACATCGGAGGTGAAGGCAGAGATATTGCCTATTTTTTATCAGATCATGGCCCCATCCTCCTAGACTTCCAGCTTAATCACTCTAAAAACAGATCCCACAATTTACTTTTCCTTCATTTCTTGCAACCGATTTAAAATTTAAAAATGTGCTTAAAAATAAATTTGGAGATTATATCCACTTTAATCGGGGCTATATAGATCACCCCGCTGTATTCTGGGAAGCTGCAAAGGCAGTGCTTCGGGACGAAATTATAGCATATAGCTCCATAAGAGCTAGGAAACTCAGGCCTAGATTTGGAGTTCGGCGGTAGCCGTCAAAACCAGCGTTAGAGGCTCCTAACGCTGGTTTTGGCCGCCCGCTGGTATTTGGAGTCAGTGATTAAAGGGTCTAACGCTCACTTTTCAGCCGCGACTTTTCCATACCGCAGATCCCCCTACGCCATTTGCGTATCCTATCTTTTCAATGGGATCTTTCTAACGCCGGTATTTAGAGTCGTTTCTGAAGTGAGCGTTAGAGCTCTAACGACAAAATTCCAGCCGCCTGAAAATAGCAGGAGTTAAGAGCTTTCTGGCTAACGCCGGTTCATAAAGCTCTTAACTACTGTACTCTAAAGTACACTAACACCCATAAACTACCTATGTACCCCTAAACCGAGGTCCCCCCACATCGCCGCCACTCGATTAAAATTTTTAACCCCTAATCTGCCGCCCGCCACCTACGTTATACTTATGTACCCCTAATCTGCTGCCCCTAACCCCGCCGACCCCTGTATTACATTTATTAACCCCTAACCTGCCCCCCACAACGTCGCCGCCAGCTACTTAAAATAATTAACCCCTAATCTTCCGACCGCAAAGCGCCGCCACCTACGTTATCCCTATGTACCCCTAATCTGCTACCCCTAACACCGCCGACCCCTATATTATATTTATTAACCCCTAATCTGCCCCCCTCAACGTCGCCGACACCTGCCTACACTTATTAACCCCTAATCTGCCGAGCGGACCTGAGCGCTACTATAATAAAGTTATTAACCCCTAACCCGCCTCACTAACCCTATCATAAATAGTATTAACCCCTAATCTGCCCTCCCTAACATCGCCGACACCTACTTTCAATTATTAACCCCTAATCTGACGACCGGAGCTCACCGCTATTCTAATAAATTGATTAACCCCTAAAGCTAAGTCTAACCCTAACACTAACACCCCCCTAACTTAAATATAATTTACATCTAACGAAATTAATTAACTCTTATTAAATAAATGATTCCTATTTAAAGCTAAATACTTACCTGTAAAATAAATCCTAATATAGCTACAATATAAAATATAATTATATTATAGCTATTTTAGGATTAATATTTATTTTACAGGTAACTTTTTAATTATTTTAACCAGGTACAATAGCTATTAAATAGTTAAGAACTATTTAATAGTTACCTAGTTAAAATAATAACAAATTTACCTGTAAAATAAATCCTAACCTAAGATATAATTAAATCTAACACTACCCTATCAATAAATTAATTAAATAAACTACCTACAATTACCTACAATTAACCTAACACTACACTATCAATAAATTAATTAAACACAATTCCTACAAATAAATACAATTAAATAAACTAGCTAAAGTACAAAAAATAAAAAAGAACTAAGTTACAAAAAATAATAAAATATTTACAAACATAAGAAAAATATTACAACAATTTTAAACTAATTACACCTACTCTAAGCCCCCTAATAAAATAACAAAGACCCCCAAAATAAAAAATTCCCTACCCTATTCTAAATTAAAAAAGTTACAAGCTCTTTTACCTTACCAGCCCTGAACAGGGCCCTTTGCGGGGCATGCCCCAAGGATTTCAGCTCTTTTGCCTGTAAAAAAAAACATACCATACCCCCCCAACATTACAACCCACCACCCACATACCCCTAATCTAACCCAAACCCCCCTTAAATAAACCTAACACTAAGCCCCTGAAGATCTTCCTACCTTGTCTTCACCATACCAGGTTCACCGATCCGTCCTGGCTCCAACATCTTCATCCAACCCAAGCGGGGGTTGGCGATCCATCATCCGGTGCTGAAGAGGTCCAGAAGAGGCTCCAAAGTCTTCCTCCTATCCGGCAAGAAGAGGACATCCGGACCGGCAAACATCTTCTCCAAGCGGCATCTTCAATCTTCTTCCATCCGGTGCGGAGCGGGTCCATCTTGAAGCAGGCGACGCGGATCCATCCTCTTCTTCCGTTGTCTCCCGACGAATGACGGTTCCTTTAAGGGACGTCATCCAAGATGGCGTCCCTCGAATTCCGATTGGCTGATAGGATTCTATCAGCCAATCGGAATTAAGGTAGGAATTTTCTGATTGGCTGATGGAATCAGCCAATCAGAATCAAGTTCAATCCGATTGGCTGATCCAATCAGCCAATCAGATTGAGCTCGCATTCTATTGGCTGATCGGCTTAGAGTAGGTGTAATTAGTTTAAAATTGTTGTAATATTTTTCTTATGTTTGTAAATATTTTATTATTTTTTGTAACTTAGTTCTTTTTTATTTTTTGTACTTTAGCTAGTTTATTTAATTGTATTTATTTGTAGGAATTGTGTTTAATTAATTTATTGATAGTGTAGTTTTAGGTTAATTGTAGGTAATTGTAGGTAGTTTATTTAATTAATTTATTGATAGGGTAGTGTTAGGTTTAATTATATCTTAGGTTAGGATTTATTTTACAGGTAAATTTGTTATTATTTTAACTAGGTAACTATTAAATAGTTCTTAACTATTTAATAGCTATTGTACCTGGTTAAAATAATTAAAAAGTTGCCTGTAAAATAAATATTAATCCTAAAATAGCTATAATATAATTATAATTTATATTGTAGCTATATTAGGATTTATTTTACAGGTAAGTATTTAGCTTTAAATAGGAATAAGTTATTTAATAAGAGTTAATTTATTTTGTTAGATGTAAATTATATTTAAGTTAGGGGGGTGTTAGTGTTAGGGTTAGACTTAGCTTTAGGGGTTAATACATTTATTATAGTAGCGGTGAGGTCCGCTCGGCAGATTAGGGGTTAATAATTGAAGGTAGGTGTCGGCGATGTTAGGGAGGGCAGATTAGGGGTTAATACTATTTATGATAGGGTTAGTGAGGCGGATTAGGGGTTAATAACTTTATTATAGTAGCGCTCAGGTCCGCTCGGCAGATTAGGAGTTAATAAGTGTAGGCAGGTGTCGGCGACGTTGAGGGGGGCAGATTAGGGGTTAATAAATATAATATAGGTGTCGGCGATGTTAGGGCAGCAGATTAGGGGTACATAGGGATAATATAAGTTGCGGCGGTTTACGGAGCGGAAGATTAGGGGTTAATAATATAATGCAGGGGTCAGCGATAGCGGGGGCGGAAGATTAGGGGTTAATAAGTGTAAGGTTAGGGTTGATTAGACTCGGGGTACATGTTAGAGTGTTAGGTGCAGACGTAGGAAGTGTTTCCCCATAGGAAACAATGGGGCTGCGTTAGGAGCTGAACGCTGCTTTTTTGCAGGTGTTAGGTTTTTTTTCAGCTCAAACAGCCCCATTGTTTCCTATGGGAGAATCGTGCACGAGCACGTTTTTGAGGCCGGCCGCGTCCGTAAGCAACTCTGGTATCAAGAGTTGCATTTGCGGTAAAAATGCTCTACGCTCCTTTTTTGGAGCCTAACGCAGCATTTATTTAAACTCTCGATACCAGAGTTAAATTTATGGTGCGGCCAGAAAAAAGCCCGCGGAGCGTTAACAGCCCTTTTACCGCCAAACTCCAAATCTAGGCCTCAGACTGTGAGATAAAGAAATCATTAAGTCAGTAACCAACTCCTACAACTGCTTCCTGCTGGAAGAGACACTAGCTAACTGGGCAAAATATATCAGGGCTAAAAACAAAAGAGACACCTTTGCAGTTTTTCAAGAAACACAGAAAAATTTAAAACTGCAAGCTAGATTATATAGATTTGGAAACAAATCCGGGAAATCCAGGAAATCTTGGCCAATTTGGTCAAAAGGGACAAGAAGTCACCCTTAATAGAGAAAATTCAACAAGAGGGTATCACTCTCCATAAGTCTGAAGAGAGAGGGGCATTTGTTAAATACTACCGAGACCTCTATTCCTTAATGAGCTCAAATCTTGCCCAATCTGATGACTTTTTTAGTAAAATTACGTACCCTACAATATCAGCCAAATCTGCTGAAATTCTCAATGCCCCAATTACTGAGAAGGAAATAGTGAAAGCTATCTCAGATCTCGCTTTGAATAAAGCATCAGGACCCGATGGGTTGTCCAATGAGTTCTTCAAAATTATGTCTCTGGACATCACCCCATATTTTAGCAATTTATATAATATCATGTATGTCAAGAGTGACCCAGTAGCTTCCTCCTTCTCTGCCTCACATACAATCTTAATCCATAAAGGGGGTAAGGATCCTAGCCTGAAGGAGTCATATAGACACATAGCCCTCTTAAACTCAGATTACAAGATACTATCTATCTCAGGGCAGATAGTCCTGTTTAAAATGGTTATTCTCCAGAAGCTTCTATACATCCTTCAGAACACCCCAATAATTCTCCTAGAGAGGTATATCTGTACATTTAATAGTGCACTTAGCAAATGAGAGTGAAGGCCTCTCACTGCCTGACATTCGGTTGTATAATTATGTCTTTTTAGCACGCATAGTGGCAGACTGGATCTCCTACAACAACTATGTGGCGAATAACGCACTTGAGGTAAGTATCTGTAATCCATTTCTACCGCTAGCACTAATTCACTGTGTACCGAAAGAGCTACCAGGGGAAATTAAAAGACTTAAAACCTTTTTTTAACCCTCTGAAGGCCTGGTGGAAAATAGGCAATCTTTTGTCACTAAATTGCAAGGTCTCTCAGTATTTACCGCTGATGGGAAACCCAAAATTCCCTGCAGGTCTAAACTCAGAAGTATTTAAGAAATGGCACAAACTAGGGCTAGACAGGATAGTATATTTTATTGATAAAAATATAAAATGCATTAAAACTTTTGAGGAACTAAAAACTGAATTCAATATCATCAAGGAATTTTTTGCATATTTGCAAATTAGACACTTTGTTGCAGAGTTAATGAAAGATGCAGGGTGGTGCTGGGCCTTGGATAATCTGGAAAGTTAGCTCACATTATTTAAGAATGGGCATATGTCCATCTCCCCGTGTTATTATTTGCTTGGATCCAGTAGCTCCGATCCTAGAGAAAATCATTGTAGACTGCAACCGGTTGATACCCCAGCTTAATATTGATTTTAAATTTATACAATTATCTATTCAGAAAGTTCACAGGTCACCCTGTCAGCTACCTGGTGGGAGGCACATGTTAAACTCACCCCTGAAAAATGCTTTAAACTTTGAAACTTTAGTTTCAACAAATGCCCTAAATGCTTATTTCCTGCAGTGGACTTAATGCATATGTTTTGGAACTGCCCTAAGATCAGACACCTTTGGTGGAAACTAGAGTTTTGGCTGAATAAATCACTAAAGATCCCCCCTCCAGAGATATCACAGGTGCATATCATATTCTGTTTAAAAAATCAAGCTGGACAACAACCTATTGACAAAGTAGTAACCTTGTCGATTCTGGCAGTTAGATACCTTATTCTTAAAAAATGGAAAATGAGAGCAATTACATCTATCCCAGAGATCAGGAACTGCTTGAAGAAGCAATGCTTACTAGAACAGAGGGATACTAATATAGACAACGAATCAGACATCAGACAATTTTTTTGTAAATTGTCAGTATTTATTAAATCGCTCTCTGTTTCTGAGATAAACGACATGATATTCCCGTTCAGAAACACAGAGCTAGTACTCCTGGGCATCTGGTAACACCCTTGCAGGATTGACAGTGAGAGATAAGGTGAATATACTCGCACCACCATTTGCCTCCCCCTTCCTCCCCTCTATTTCATGGGTTAATAATTCCCCCTCTTGCCCTTAATGTTTTTTTTTTTCATTTCTTCCCTCTCTTTCCCCTGCTTTTTGGTTGTTGGTTGGTGGGTTAAGGATATAACAGAAAATGATCCCAGTAGTGTATAGTGGAAGTATAAGGTCATTTTCTTGGGCCAAGCTTTCTGGCCTTAACTAGGTTGTGATTTAAAACAATGTTAATAACATATTTCCTCTTGTTAGATATGATTGTACTGATTGATGGCCTTGCAAGGTGCAAACTATTTGTTTATTTTTTTTTTCGCTGCACTGCTGGTTCCAAAATAAAAGGTTTAAAAAAAATAATAATTTTTCCATTCATGGTATACACAAACAAAAATAAACTCTATTGGAGATACTTTATTAAAATTACTCATTTTTTTAACACATTTCACCTTAGTCTAATGGATTAAGGCCAGGTCCGGACTTAGCACTGGCATACCAGGCATTTTCCTGGCGGGCCGGGTCTCCCTGTGGGTTGAGTGTCTGGCTTAGTATCACCCACCTAACAATCAAACCATACAGGCCTGGTTCTTGACAGATAGGGTAGGTGTACCTAACTCTGTCTCATGCTTTGCCAGGGGCAACTGGGCAGGGGGGCAGGGGTGCAAGAATGAGAATACCAAAATAACAGTACAGATATGACATTATTTTTTTAATTTAAAAATCCTGATCCCATCATGGCACTTATTCTGGTTTGTGCAGTCACCAGCAGCACTGGTGGTTTAAACTTAACCGCCTATTTGTTATGGCCACACCTCTCCCCTTTGCTTCCTGCAGGAAACAAACTCCTATCACTTCTGGACACTTGGGCACCCATTTCCTTACTTCCCACTTTTTGCACAAACTTCTGTTATGTTGAGCACTGTTTTCCACCACCATGTAATATGAAGAAAGTGTACAGGCTCATTGTGTAATGCCTGTATTTTGAAGCATCCCTCTGGCAAGTCATTTTTTATGAGGTTCTGGTTTTAGGAGATCAGCACCAGGGTAAATCTGATTCACTTGGCAGTCCTTTCAATAATAAAGCAATAAAACACCAGCATAACTTGACCACGGTTGAACACTAATTATGGGATCATTTAAAAACATGCTTTATCAATATAAAGAGGGGAGCATGTGCACACATCAGAAACTTGGCATGAGGGCATTAGAATTACAAAGGATTGTATTAACCCTCTCTCTGACATTGCTTCTTCTTTTATGTATCTATTTACATCAGTCCCTCTCTTCACTGAGGAACTTACATAAGTAAAACATACTCCAGTTTGGCAGCTTTAATACACATCCACAAAGTTTGGTTTAGCAAACCTTATAAAATCGATTTAAATGCATCATTGGGAGTGCAGCCAATGAGACCAAATATGGGGATATGGGGTACTGGCAGGCATCCATTTGCAAATAAACAAAACATTTTTAAAAGCTGTAAAAATTGCCTGCAAAACACCTATGCTTACAAGATGTCCCAATGTTGACTGGTCCTAACACTAGGGATGGGCGAATGTGTAAATTTTCAAATTTCGAATGTTAGAACGAATGTTCTTAAAAATTCTATAATCGAATGCTATTTACAGTTTTCGAATGTCACTTTCGAATTCAAATGTCTATAATTATATCGAATGTCCACATTCGAAATTTCGTATTTGACATTCTATTTAACAAATACTATTCAGAAGTTCCATAGTTCATGTGGTAGGGAGGGAATCTAGTAAATTGATACATAATAGATATAAATATATCATTTTGAATGTTTCTATATAGAATATTGCATAATTTGTATATTACATTTAAAGAAAGCATTAGAAATACTATTACAAATCTAAATTCGAATTTTTCAAAAAGAATATTTTCGAATGTAATCATAAAATTTGAAACCGAACATTCGAAACTCTAGTGTTAGAATGTTATGATTACATTCGAAATTCTATTTGAACAAACGAATGTGTTAAAATTTGTGCCGTTTTTCAAATGTTGCGAAACATTCGCCAATCCCTACCTAACACTACCATACGTTGCCTTTATGGGTTGAATAATTCCTGCTTTTTTATCTTTCTATTATTAAGAGAAAAAGCAGGAATTATTCAAAGCACTGCAATTGGAAGGGAAACCTGACCTGGAGCACACATACAAGTTTTGGTGTTTGCTAAAATGTATCCCGCATTTGCTTATGATTATAAAATGGTCAAAATTAAGCTGGTGGTGCTGTGTATTGCATCTTTGAAGACTTAAATTATGTCATAGAAGCTGCTAATGGAAGTATATTGCAAAAATGCTTCTACTTCAAATTAAAATGCACCCATACACATTTAATTTCCATGCATAGCTCACAGTACACCGGCCAACTAGTGTTTGTGCCACAAATGAAATGTTTAAAAAGTCTAAAAGAGCCTCGGCAAAGCACTCTGCAATAGTATGCTGAGTCTATAGATTCATGCTCCTTTAATCATGGTCTGATCCCTTTTAAAAGAAACACAATGGCATTTAGAAAGGGAATTAATGGGTAATAGATTGTACTGTGCCAGATAGCTTTGGTGATTTGTTTAAATTATATTTTGTGCATGATTATTTAACAAATGTGTGTGTGTGGGGGGGGGGGGGGGGCGAGGGCCACTCTTAATTTAAATGCTCGAGCCTATTTTTGGTCCCAGTCCGGCCCTGATTAAGGCACATCTTTTAATCATGTGTGATGTCATTTAAAAAGGAAAACATACAAAAGAAATTGCAAAGTGGCTAAACAGCACATATGAAAAGGATTAGTGCTTAAAAGATAGAATTTATATTTACGAATTTAACAGTTAAGAATTAAAGCTCAGGCAGAAATACCCTAAACTTGTGATGACAACCAAATATGAAGCATATATGATAATCTTGGACTGTTTGCTTCTGAACATTTTTAACCATTTACATGATGGACTATCTACTTCTCTGTGTGATATCAAATTAAAATGTAAAATGTCTAAAGGAAATATCTAGAGTGTAGATAAATCTGTGTATGTAGTTTATTGCTTTTATGTAACATTAATATATATACACCTGATATGCTTTTTATTTATTAGCAGAGAGATCACAATCCAAACAATAGCATTATTTCCATATTTTAATATATCGGAGGGGAGAAGAGCATATATAAAATAATTAACCCACAGGATACATGGACAGCAACATCTTTAGCAGTTGCAATCAATCCAACCACAAGTTAACAACTAAATATTGACAACAAAATCTACACAACAAATTCAACAGCCAAAGGCATTTGATAATGTTCAAAAACCACAGTTTAAATGATACAACATTGATAACACAAATAAGATAACAATGTCAGCCATCAATCTGAACCCAAAAAACAAGGTGGCGCTGCCCTTGCCAACAAAGGTGACAGCCCTTTTGACAGCCCTTTTGATAACAATTGAATAACTCCAAATAAAAAAGATACAGGGAGGCCGAATTATGAAAGGTCTTGCGGACCTGATCAGACAGTGCGGATCAGGTCCGCAAGACCTCGCTGAATGCGGAGAGCAATACGCTCTCCATATTCAGCATTGCACCAGGAGCTCACAAGAGCTGCAGGTGCAACGCCGCCCCCTGTTGACTCACGGCCAATAGGCCGCCAGCAGGGAGGTGTCAACCTGATCGTATTAGATCGGGTTGAATTGCGGTGATTCCTGTCCGCCTGCTCAGAGCAGGCGGACAGGGTTATGGAGCAGCGGTCTTTAGACCACTGCTTCGTAACTGCTGTTTCTGGAGAGTATGAAGGACTCATCAGAAAAAGGGCCCTTCAAGCTCCATACGAAGCTTGATAAATGGGCCTCAATGAATGTAAATATAAAAACATAAATAAAAATATTTACCAGAAATTGACAGTTGTGTAATTGGTACAAATATCAAATCAATGTATACCTTTTAATAAATAACACTAAAAAGTAATTTTAATAAAAAAAAATAAACACCATTGCAAAAACACACAAAAACATGAACTCAACCCCATTACCCTATAATAAAATAAATCTGTTAGGCCCTTCAGATAGTTCTCTATCAAACCAATACTGGCCAGTAGTCTTCTTTATCCCAGCATCAAGAGGAGTGATAAAGAAATATCTAAGAGGGCAACAGCACTAGGACCTAAGAGATTAGTGATTGAGCACAAAGTTTAAGATGAATATCAGAAAATGACCACACAGGTCAAGAAGGAGTCAACAAGCCAGAAAAACAATGTCAAAATTCTTAGGGCAATTTCCAAGGTCAATAGGCAGAGCAATGGTCGAGGAAGAAACAGGTCACAAGTCAAATAGCCAGTTCAAAGAAAATACAGCACACCCACCAGTTAAACTCAATACTAGAGCAATAGTTAAGGCAACACGGATGGAATTTAAAGGAAAAACAGCGCCAAAGACTGATGCAGAAAAGATGCAAGTAAAATGATGTGATGTGTGTGTCAGGATCCCTTACTTACCCGGCCGCCATCGCGGCTAACACTGGGTCTCTGACCGCTCTTCTGGCCGCAGTTGTGGTGAAGACAGGCCCCAGTGATCCATCTCGGCATCCCACGTGGAGAGACGCCAATACCAGTCTGTTAGCAGTAGCATCTGCAAATGGGCCAGTAACTGATTATTGGAACGCCCAAGGGTTTATTGGGTGGGTTTTAATTTTAGATTAGGGGTTTGGGTTGAAAAAGAGCTAAATGCCCTTTTAAGGGCAATGCGCATACAAATGTCCTTTTCAGGGCAATGGGGAGCTTAGGTTTTTTAGATTTTTATTTGGGGGTTTGGTTGTGTGGGTGGTGGGTTTTACTGGGGGGTGTTTGTATTTTATTTTACAGGTAAAAGAGCTGATTTCTTTGGGGCAATGCCCCACTAAAGGCCCTTTTAATGGCCATTGGTAGTTTATTGTAGGCTAGGGTTTTTTTTTTATTTTGGGGGGGCTTTTTATTTGGATAGGGCTATTAGATTAGGTGTAATTAGTTTAAATATTTGATAATTTCTTTTTTATTTTGTGTAATTTAGTGTTGTTGTTTTTTTTGTAATTTAGTTAATTGTATTTAATTAATGTAATTTATTTAATTGTATTGTAAGGTTAGGTGTAACTCAGGTTAGGTTTTATTTTACAGGTACATTTGTATTTATTTTACCTAGGTAGTTAGTAAATAGTTAATAACTATTTACTAACTAGTTAAAATAAATACAAACTTAGCTGTGAAATAAAAATAAAACCTAAGATAGCTACAATGTAACTATTAATTATATTGTAGCTAGCTTAAGATTTATTTTATAGGTAAGTATTTAGTTTTAAATAGGAATTACTTAGTTAATGATAGTAAATTTTATTTAGATTTATTTTAATTATATTAAAGTTAGGGGTGTTAGGTTTAGGGTTAGGTTTAGGGGTTTAAAACTTTAGTATAGTGGCAGCGACATTGGGTGGCAGATTAGGGGTTATTACATTTAGGTGGCAGCGACATTGGGGGCGGCAGATTAGGGGTTAATAAGTATAATGTAGGTGTCGGCGATGTTAGGGGCGGCAAATTAAGGGTTAATAAGTGTAGGTAGGTGGCGGCGGTGTCAGGTGCGGCAGATTAGGGGTTAATAAGTGTAACGTAGGTGTCTGTGATGTTGGGGTTTATGTTAGGGTGTTAGGTGTAAACATACATTTTGTTTCCCCATAGGAATCAATGGGGCTGCGTTACGGAGCTTTACGCTCCTTTATTGCAGGTGTTAGTTTTTTTTTTAGCCCATTGATGTCTATGGGGAAATCGTGCACAAGCACGTAAAACCAGCTCAAAGCAGCGCTGGTATTGGAGTGCAATATGGAGCTCAATTTTGCTCAAAGCTCACTTATTGCCTGCTAACGCCGGGTTTATGAAAACCTGTAATAGCAGCGCTATATGGAGGTGAGCGGTGGAAATAACTTGCAAATTAGTACCGAGACGCTCTTACCTCAAAACTCGTAATCTATCCGTTGAGTAGGGTTAGGTTTTTAAATATGTAATATAGTTAATTTAATTTGTAGTTTAAAGTAATTTTAGTATAATAGTTAGGGTAGGTTGATTAATAGTTTAATATAGTTTAATGTAATTGTAGGATAATAGTTAGGGTAGGTTAATTAATAGTTTAATATAGTTTAAAGTAATTTTAGTATAATAGTTTGGGTATGTTAATTAGTAGTTTAATATAGTTTATTTTAATTCTAAAGGTTTGTTTAAATTTATTATAAGATGATTGATGATGAGTTAATATTAATGTAAAGTTAGCGGGTTATTAGGTTTAGGGGTTAATAGCTTAATTTAGTTTATGGCGATGTGGGGGGCTGGTGGTTTAGAAGTTAATAGGTTTAGTAAGTGGTAGTGATGTGGGAGGCCAGGGGTTTAGGGGTTAATACATTTATTTAGTTGTGGAGGACTCCGGGAGTGGCGGGATAGGGGTTAATAACTGTATTTAGTTGTGTTAAGTGCAGGGCGTATGGCAGACCATGCCTGTACGGAGGTTATCTTTGGTTTTCCCACAGGGACAGTGTAGCATGTAAACATTATATTTGGTGGTACAAGTTACTTTATATCTACAGGTGATATTTTTTTTATTTTTCTATGGGTGCTCAAAACTTATACTCTGCGCTAAACCCCCACTTGTTGTGCATCTACTACAGCGATAACAACCATTCCCATTTGTACCTAACCATGTTCTATTTACATAGCTAAGCCTATAGTCAGGGCAAAATAACATTTCCCTGAGTGATCTGCCCCTCCTATAGCCTACTAAGGGGACTTCTAAGGTCTGAAAAGGTAGACTTTTATTAGACTGTAAAATGCGCCAATGTTTCCGTAGGATATGTGGAAGCACAATTTCTCTGGTTTAAACTTGATATAGAAAACCAGTTTATTAATTTTCTGTTCATTGGTATTCTTAATTTCCTTAGTCATATTCATTGTGTCCACATATGCTTCCAGCAGTTGTTTCTTAGCATATCCCCTCAATCTAAACTTTGAATACATATCTGTCACCTATTGTTCTTTCTTAGATATGTTTTTCCTCACTACTCTCTTAAACTAGAAGTATGATAAGGCTTTTTTCAGTCTAGGAGGATGACAGCTGGTGACATCTAATAAAGAATTGTGATAAGTTGCCTTTAACCTATATCAATCTATGAAGATCCCCAGATTAAGGAAGTTTATCTGCTCCTGACTGGAAGTTAGCTTGAATTTCAAATGCCAAGTTTCCTGATTTAGTCTATTGTACCAGATAGTGAGATCTTCCTCTGTTCCCCTCCAAACCAGGAACAAATCATCTATATACCTCCTAAACATTTTGATCCTCAGATCCTTAAACAATACAATGTCTTCCTCCTGAAAACAAGCCATATATAGATTGGTACACAATGGAGACACATTGGATCCCATCACAGTGCCTGAAACTTGTAGTTAATAGCCAGTCTAAATTTCACAGGGCATATCATGAGTATTGTGAGAGAGAGTCAAACATACCATGGGAACTCCCATATTCAGCTCAGGGAACACCCCTGTCCCTTTCACTTTCTGAAGCTGTCAGTTTTAGTTTACAATGGAGTAAATACAAAGTGCAATGTAATTTGTAAAATATACACAGAAATAAACAAAGTATGAACCTATTTTGTTAAAGTTACACAGAAACTGTCAAAGCTTAATCAAAAGTTGTAAAATCACAAATCTAAATACTCTGCTATGTACAGAATCTATATGCATTAAAATGCAAAATAGAAACTTAAAAGTTTAAATGTAGTAAAACATAATCTAATGTCTAGAACTATCACATTTGTTGAAGTAACACAGAAACTTCAAAACATAATCATAATGTGTAAAGTCAATGCTGGATCTTTATCTAAATGCTTGTTAGAAAGTGCAGAGCTTAAATGTAATAATATGGAGTGTAAAGTAATATAAAACACATATTATGCTGTGCTGTACTGCACTGGGCTTGTCTCTCTTTCACTTTAAGAAATGCAGAGAACACCCCTTAGTAAATTATAGTAAAAATGACCTGACTAAAATCGTGTGAGAGATCTCATAGTGCTGGGGGATCATTTTAGATAATCTCATCTGAGCGGAGAGCTTTATGGGAAGAATCTCTCGTCTCTCTGGGAGTTCCAGATTCTGTCATTTTTCTTAGATCATTCAGTGAGTTCAGCCCCTGTGAAGTCTGCACTGTAATTTTCCTCCAAGCAGAAAAATCTTTTATTTTAAGGTCCTTAGTAAAATTGCTTTCCCTTAATTATGCATTTGTTGATTTTCCAATTCTACTGTATTCAATGGTCCTTTAGGTATGCAAGTGATACAAGTGTCGAGT
Organism: Bombina bombina; assembly: GCF_027579735.1. Taxonomy (NCBI): domain Eukaryota; kingdom Metazoa; phylum Chordata; class Amphibia; order Anura; family Bombinatoridae; genus Bombina; species Bombina bombina. The sequence goes on along the minus strand of NC_069504.1, from coordinate 65,664,845 downwards.
AGTTTTTTTACAATTGTGCTATGTCATGTCATCACATTTGCATGACATCCAGGAAATAATGGTAAACATGAACATTTTGCAGTCCAAGAGATTAAATGTATTCTAGGGCATATATAAATATATATATATATATATATATATATATATAAAGAACATTTTCTTCTATGTGAGGAACATTGAAATGTGAAATATTCATAACTACCTTCAGGTTTAGCGCAGTTGGTCTAACTTGGTGTCGGGTTAGTGTGCAAGCGATGTGTTAGGTTTTCTTAAAAAGCAAGCTCCATTGAAATCTATGGTGAGAAGAAGTTAAAGTGGTTGCGATATGAGTTATCTCACATTGGGTTTTGCTTGAGAGCTAACTTTTTTTTTTTAACTTGTGATATGCGTCCTAACCCACTCACGTTAAAAGTTCAGCACGAGAGCGACAAAACTATTTAGTGTGACGCTTGTTATCTGGCCTAAATGTATATATATAAAAAGACACCAACTGGGATGCAAAAGCTAAATATTATTTATATTTTATAGTACAACTTAATCTAAAATGTGCAACATGTTTTTCTTCTGTTATGATTACAATAATCCACATATATAAGCAAGTACAGGTAAACCAACTTAACCTTAATCATAAACGGTGTCTCCTGGTCTGTTGGCAGCAATCCAGTGTCTCCTAGCCTCTTTGCTGCACATCAGTATCTTCTGCCCTCAAGCTGGTGTTTCCTGGTGTCTCTGCAGAAAGCCTGGGTCTAGGGTCCTCTCAGCACTAATTAGTTGCAAGCTGGTCAGGTCTTTCATCCCTAAATATGTATACCTTGCCATTTTTTTGGCAGCCTGTCCATCACCCTTTCATTTGTTGTTTACTGTACAAGGAGCTTTTGAGGCTTTCATCATAATAACGATGGAGATGCATTTGAATCTCTTTTCTCTTTTGAAAGGTGCAAACCTTATTTAAAACCAAAGATAATCTTGAAGTCTGTGCCTGTTAACGCATGATGCTGAATTTCTTTGTTCTTCATACATATTTTTTAAATGAGTGATGTGCTTAGTTATGGCTTACAGATTGGCTACATTTTGATATTCTTAAAGGGAAATAATACCCATATGCCAAATCACTTCTAAGTGATGCAGTATAACTGTAAAAAGCTGACATGGAAATATCACCTGAACATCTCTTAGTAAAAAAGGGAAGATATTTTACCTCACAATTTCTTCAGCTCACCAGAGTAAGTACTCTAATAACAATTATACCTCAGCTGTAAATAGAAGAAAAACAACAAAACAATAACATCAGCAATGCTGACATCATGCATTTCTTTGCTGCGTTCCATGAGATTTCACTGAAATCATGTGAGATTTCATAGTAAACTTCCTTAAAGTGAATAGGAAAATAAGATAACTGTGTCGGCACCTGCCAGATGCACACTCCCTTGCAAGTCCTGGGTTCTGATTACAGTGGGGTGTGAATACTTAAGAAATGATGTGGCAAATATCTTTATTTTTACATAGAGATGTTCAGGTGATATTTACAGCTATGCTGCATCACTTTCAAGTGCATCAACATTTGGGTATCATGTCCCTTTAAGAATGTGTTATTCTTTGAAATGTTTTTTATACTTGTGTCATTAATTGTCTGGGCGTCTCAGTTCTACAACAATCATCACCTTGGTGCTGAAGTGTCTTAAGATGAATATGTTGGATGGAAAAGCTGTTGCCCTTTCCAACGTTCAGCATCAACATTCTGTGAAATATGTATTCAAACAGAAGATTGTGGAAAGGTCTGCCCTGCATTCTTGTAGGAACTTGGGAATCAGTCCTAGTAAACTTGCCAAAAAAGTCTTTCAGATGTGGTTAGTTTGGTGTTGAAGGGTCAGGCTTTGGGGCCGATTTATCAAAGCTTCAACTGTGAATGTGCTGGAATTCCATGTCAAATTAGACGCCAAGTTGATCTGCCATAGTTAGCACAGCGTCAATGTTGAAATGTTTGACATAATATACGCTCCCATGAGATCAATCCGATGCAAATTGATGCTTGCGTTATTCGAGCGTAATACTGATCATCCGCCTTCACATTCGACTCTATTCGAGCATAATACTGATGATCCGCCTTCAAATTTGACTCTATTTTACACTCTTACCAATTTATCAAATAGTCAACAAGTACGCTCGCATCTGTTCCAACTCAGCGTACCTATCGTTCAAACTGCCATCTCTGAGGCCGCAAAATCAATGGGAGTCTAAAAGGTTTTGTTCTCTGCTGTTTGTTGTCGCAGACAGTTAACAATGAACATGCAGAATATTTTTAAATTTGCAATACTTTTATGACATGGAAGGAGGATTAATGAACCATCTGAGTCATGAAGTCTAATAAAAGTGTTTCATGTCCTTTTAACCTAAATAAACTTAAATAAAATTAAGTAGGGAGATGTTACCCTACTTATGGGTTATGTTTCATCTTTGTCTCTATGTCATAGAGTTTAATAAAAAGCAAGGGGACAAGTTATTATTTATTCTTGTGAACTGCTGGTGCAATGCCGCCCCCTGCAGATTCGCAGCCAATCGGCCCCTAGCAGGGGGTGTCAATCAACCCGATCGTATTCGGGTTGTTTTCCAGCGATGTCTGTCCACCTCCTCAGAGCTGGTGGACAGGTTTTGGAGCAGCGGTCTTTAGAAACACGGGGCATCAAGCGCCGTTTGGAGCTTGATAATTCGGCCCCAGAGCAGCAATTATAATCATCTCTATAATGTTTTTCTTATTATCATTGTTTGATTCCTTCTCTAGTCTTGAACTGTTTTAGAATTTAAACTTCTAAATTTGAACTTGCATTATTGTTTAATAAAAATAAATTAAAAGATAAATAAGACATGTAAGTATGTTTGCAAAACATTTCAGAAATAAAACATATATATATATATATATATATATATATATACACAAGTATGTGCAAAGAGATAGGTACATATTCGAGCATAGTAGTATATAGTATAGAGGCGCAGGTATTTTCTTGTTTATGCTCCAAAATTGCCTGAGAATGAGAGGACTTTATTTCTATGTGTGTAGATCAACACCATATAATTGTGCAGTATACTTACTCTGAAAAAATTCAGAGTCCAGCTTCTTCTTTAAGAGTTTAATCTGAATGGTAAGGTATTCCCCCAATCCACTGTAACTGTGGATACAGAATGTCATACTTAAAAAGCAGTATATAACTGATACAAAATGTGCAGTATACTTACTCCGATAAAATCGGAATCCGGCTCCTTTTACAGCACTCCCGCTGATGTAGTTGCAAGAAATCCAAAAAGGCAGCAAGCAAAATTTTCATGAAAATACAGATTTATTTAAAATGTCACTGTGGACAGAAAAGATAAAAGCTCATATTAAAAAGCTCTACGCGTTTCAACAATGTCTCGTCTTTCTCAAGAGCTGTAAACAGGTGAGATGTTTACAGCTCTTGAGAAAGACGAGACATCGTTGAAACGCGTAGAGCCTTTTAATATGAGCTTTTATCTTTTCTGTCCACAGTGACATTTTAAATAAATCTGTATTTTCATGAAAATTTTGCTTGCTGCCTTTTTGGATTTCTTGCAACTACATCAGCGGGAGTGCTGTAAAAGGAGCCAGATTCCGATTTTATCGGAGTAAGTATACTGCACATTTTATATCAGTTATATACTGCTTTTTAAGTACAAAATTCTGTATCCACAGTTACAGTGGATTGGGGGAATACCTTACCATTCAGATTAAACTCTTAAAGAAGAAGCTGGACTCTGAATTTTTTCAGAGTAAGTATACTGCACAATTATATGGTGTTGATCTACACACATAGAAATAAAGTCCTCTCATTCTCAGGCAATTTTGGAGCATAAACAAGAAAATACCTGCGCCTCTATACTATATACTACTCTAATTATCACAGTCTCAATTTGGGAGAGACTGCTAGACGGCGGCGGTGCAAACAGAGGGGAGTATTTAACCTTGTACATAGATATTGTTTGTTAACATCTTACATACTTTGTACTTTTGTATTATCTGTATTACATATTCGAGCATTAAGAATCATATAAAATTAAGTATACAAAGTAAGGTAGAAGCTTTTTGCAAACAAATATATATCCACAGGTACATTTCTATGAGATTTATTGTTTGTTCAGGTATAAATAGAGCTATTTCAAAAACATCTCATCGACATTGATGGTTCAGATTTATCAACAGTCCGATGCTACGGACTTGACGTGCGTGTTTTTTACATACTTGTTGATAAATAAGGCAGTCGAATGTAGATTTGCACCAGCGATGTATGGTGAGTGTATAGCCCATCGTGATAAATCGACCCCTTTATCTTATGTTGTAGTTTACCACCTATTTGCGATAGCTTTCAGTTTTCAGTTCAGAAAAAGTATTTAATTGGGGAAAAGTAGTTTTGATTGTAAGAATGATATTGCCTTTAAAATTGTAAAACTTCTATTTCAGGTCATTTTTATACCCGTCATCAATTCTAATGTAATTTGTACTGCAACTGTCGGTTTTATTTTTCTAATATCTACTATAAAATGTGTCAGAATGCGTAAATTGTAAAATGATCACATTTTTTCCGGTTTCCTAATTCTTAATGTTGTGACCATTTGTTCATTTTTTTTCATTATTATGAGGACATTGGTGTGTTGTCATCATTTATAAAAGTTATAGTATTTTTTGGATTTAGATATTTATGTTGTGGGAGGCCTGTCTTTTATGGCTTTCTTGAAACAATAGTTAAGACCGTTGCGCCTTACCTTGTCCGCCACATAATAATTGACATCCCCTGCTAGCAGCCAATTGGCTGCATGCAAGCAGGGCCGACATTGCACAAGCATTACTTGTGAAATGCTTTTTGAATGTTAAATGTGTACAGTGTATGCTGTAAGACGTTTAATAGATGCCTAATGGAGCCTAATGAGAGACTGCTAAGGTAAAGGTTTGTGTTGTTCGACTATAGAATAAATATATACCATTTAGAAATGAATGTTTTCATGCCAACAAAGGGTTAAGTATAAAGAAACCCAGATATTTCTTTAAAAGAAAGTACAATTTCGTATATTTTAGAAAGAAACCTTTTTCATCATCATATATCGCAGCTTGTGTAAAAGGTGTAACAGAATCTTCTTTTAGCTGTCAGTTAAATGTATTTCTTTCCTGCAGGCAAGTGGCATGGCACTTGGTTGGAATAAGTGGCAGAGTGAAAGAAAAAGATTTCTAAAATAGCATTTCCACACAGCTGACAAAAATGTGAACTGTGCTTCTATAAAACTCTAAGAATTAAAAACTTTCTTCCTGTGTAGAGACAGCAGCTGTGCACAATATGTTTTAGAGTGAAACTAGGTGCACTAATGGAAATGAAAATGAGGTTACTTTTATAAAGCGAAACCGTTTCAGAATGTCTGAGTGTATTGGTATTACTGAGCTTTTTTACATGATCCTTTTAAGTAACATTTTGCATAACAGTCTCCATTCTGTATTCCTTTATGTAGTTTTGTAACATAATGAATTTTTTTTACTTTTTTTAGTGGATAAGATTAAAACTTATATATATTAAATGTTTTGTAATGATTCATTGAATATCTAACTTTCATTTAAATTAAATAAAATGTACTTCATGTCTTGTACATTAAAATGATTGTACAGGGGAGCATGTCCAGGCTATGGTCTAAGATGGTTGCTAAATTGGGAGCTCTGCAATCTAGAGATTGAATAGCCATCAAGCAAGAATTTTTTTCGCAGTAGGCAGAGGACACTCAACTAACTGGAACTATGTAAAAACCTTTTTCTTTACTATGACAGCACTTCCCAAACTGGACCGCTGAGTGTCTCTGGCCATAAGGAGAGAGACCCCAGCTCCCCCCCCCCCCCCGGGAAACCGGGTAAGCAGAGAATACTGATATCCTCTGCCTAACATCTACATCATGGAGGAGGACCTGTATACCAAGATTCGAGCCCTGTTTGCTGAATCCGAGCTGCGGATAAACCACAGATTTGAACGCCTCATGGCATTAACAGGTGCCCCTATAGAGACGCCTTCTGGGCCTACTATGGTGGGGCTTACAGTTTCAAGTGCGCAGAGCGGCGCAGAACCTCAGCGGGATGAGAGCTTACATACCAGGGCTGCTTTATCGGAGAGGGAGCAGCGGGGGACCAGCCTTGGAGAGGAAAGCTTGGGAGGCATTGTCAAATTAGGAGCTCTCTTAGAGCACATTTTGCCTGAGGGGAAAATTATTATTGAAGGGGCTATCACCAGCAGACAAGAACCAACAGAGGCACATAGCGGTCATCCTGTTGAGGATTTCCAGACCATTGTCGCTTGCCTGGTCACATGGGGGAGAGAGGCCGGCTCCCCAGTGAATGGCTTTGCGGGTGAGAATCCGGGCTGGTAGCCTCCTACTACTCTATCACCTTGGAACCCTACAGCATACCAATTTGGACATTTGTATCAGAGTCGGGGTCGGATGAAGAATTCAGTGTATGGGTGGACTCTAAAGTGCCAGGTCTGACTCAGTATTTTACTTACGAACTGCACCCTTCCTTGAGCTTAGATTTCAGATGCTATCCTGAGAGACGCTATACTTGATGCTGAGGCCCATGTTAGCATCTTTGATAATGATAGGCCCATGTACTTACTCTTAGTTCAATATTTATATACTTAATGGCTGGTATGTTAAGGCTATCTGCCCATGTGGTCACTCTTACCTTTGCCTTGATTTACTGCAATATTTTGTTGGGGTTTGTGCTCATATATTTTTAAGACAATGGCCCTTGCTTAGATGTATAGATAACTCTCACTTTACGGTATATTATGAATTGAAATGGGGAGAAAGAGAGGCCTGGCTTTGTTCTAGTCCCTGGGAGAGACAGTGTTGTCCATTAGATGTTCACCACCTGTTAAGGGCTAATATTAATGTATTCGTTACGTAAAAGATAGTTCTCCTCCTTCCATGCATATCTTTTTATTAGCCAGGTCCAAAAGAGGCCTGTACCCCCAGATTAGAAGGCAGAAAACATTTTCTGGACATTGGGGGGGAAACTATTAATAATTTAGGAAATTACTCAATCTGTAGAGTTTTAACAGAGGCTAGTGCAACCCATAAACTCCCTATCCTTCTTAAATTACCTGTATCTTCTTATTTCTTGGGGATGAACATGCTTAGATGGGTTTATATAATATCCTAATGGAGAGCACTCAATCTATATGGTTTATTAGAGAATCAATTGTTGTTTGTGTGTGTCTCAATGTAGAGATGCATTTACAAAAATGTTTCATTATCTATAGAGGCCCAGCAAAAGCTGGGTAAAATAAATAATCCTATTCATGCATACTATTTTACTAAGGACGTTACTTAGACAAAATAATATTATTTGGATCCTTAGAGGTCTACTAGTGACCAATGTTGCTTAGAGATCCTGAATATTTGGGAGAGCATATGTACCCTCTTATTTCTGAGAGATAGCTATGTTTACAAATGCTGACATAATACCCTAATAGGGACCAACTATATTATTCTTATAACCCCATAGAATCCCCATCCTACTTAACCTCATTAGAGGTGGACTATGAGAGAGAAATGTTATTCTATTTGGGCTAAGTTTATTTTATTATGGGTTATCTAAAAGGTTGAAGGGTTTCCTAGAATGGCATTAGTATTTGCTAAGTAAGAAAAAAGAGTATCTGAGGTCCAAGAGTGGTCCTGCTTCTCTTGATAATGTTCTACTTAATATTATAGAATAACCTTATTTTGTTCTCTAACTATGTACTGCGTCAAGCAGATCTAGAGTATCATATTTCCTTGCTTATGGACACATAAAGACCTACTTCTTTTCTTTTAAAGTCCCTTTACGAAAGCTAGGTCTTATGATTATCACTTGTTACGTTATTTTTCGTCCATGTTAAAATGTTTATGTATAAAAAGAGGTGCCGCTCATGGAATATTGTACTTCCTATTTGTTTAGGACCTCGTTTTGCTTATAGTTTCTAAGACATGCCTCTGTATTAGACACACAAGACTTGATGTATGTATATAGGCATGTTGCCATGACAGTATATGATGTTGTTTATGTAGCAAAAGGAGGATTAAATAAACTAGCGCTTAAGAGTTAATATCCTTTGTCCTTCTTCTCCTACTATCTACTTCCCAGATAGAAGAGGTGTGTAAAGTGAAAAAATTATGGAGATTAGGCGCTTAATCAGCAGAAGGGATAAAGGTGTGTAGTGGAAGTCGTTAGCTAATATATAAAAATAAACTAGACTTTTGGCAGGATAAACAAAAATACTTTACAATTTATTTTCAATTAAAACATGATATTACCAGGATAAAATAAATCCTAAGTGTTGCAACACTATATCGATCAATTCATAAAATTCCTAAAATTAGAATATACTAATGTTATTTGTTTCATGCACCAATAAAAGGTTAACCACTCTTTCGTTTTCCTATATTATTTGCTAAAAAATATTTAGATAGGATGTAGTCTTTTAATTCTACACAAATAATAATATTTGCCCCTATTTGATATTTTGGGGGGTAGTTATCAAGCCGTCAACCTCAAATACGCTGGAATTCCGCAGCGTATTTGTGGCGAGGCTGATTCGCCTTAGTTATCAAAGGCTAGATACCGGCAAAAGTAGAATTTTGTGACGTAAGCTTCGATCCGCCGGACTCAGTCCGACACAGATCGATTCTTACGTCACTCCAGATGTTCCGCACACAAGTGCGGCACAATCTGACTACTTTTGCTAGTTATCAAAAAACTAGCAGGTACGCTCGGAACTTTTCCAGCCCAGCGTACCTGGTTTTCAAACCGCCGCCCTGGAGGCCGCGGATCCCATAGGAATCAATGGGAGTCTGACCATAGCGAAAGTTCATGTTCACTGCTGCCAGACATCCCATTGATTCCTATGGGAGCTGTCTACACCTAACACCCTAACATGTACCCCGAGTCTAAACACCCCTAATCTGTCCCCCCTACACCGCCGCAACTAAATACATTTATTACCCCCTAAACCGCCGCTCCCGGAGCCCACCTCCACTCTACTAAACATGTTAACCCCTAAACCACCGCTCCCTGACCCTGCCGCAACTATAATATATGTATTAACCCCTAAACCGCCGCTCCCAGACCCCGCCGCCACCTACATGATACCTATTAACCCCTATCCTGCCCCCCCTATACCGCCACCCTTAGTTATTAACCCCTATCCTGCCGATCCCGGACCTCGCCGCAACTAAATAAATAGTTTAACCCCTAAACCGCCGCTCCTGGACCCCGCCGCAACCTATATTAAACTTATTAACCCCTAATCTGCCCCCTACACCTATAATACATTTATTAACCCCTATCCTGCCCCCCTACACCGCTGCCACTGTAATAAAATTATTAACCCCTAAACCTAAGTCTAACCCTAACCCTAACACCCCCAACTTAAATATTAATTAAATAAATCTAAATAATATTTCTATTATTAACTAAATTAATCCTATTTAAAACTAAATACTTACCTTTAAAATAAACCCTAATATAGCTACAATATAAATAATAATTATATTGTAGCTATTTTAGGATTTATTTTTATTTTACAGGCAAATTTTAATTTATTTTAACTAAGTACAATAGCTAATACATAGTTAATAACTATTTAATAAGCTAAAATAAAGCTCCTAAGGTAACACTTTCTGTTGTGAGTTGTTAACGCTCACGGTTAACCGGCTTTTCCTCCGTGTCCTCGAGGGGTTACCTGAGAAAGAAGTTCCGGTAGATGGGCTGTCTTACATCACCGGTCCTCGTAGAAAGTGCTCTGGAAACAGCAGCAAACGTTAGACAATCCCTTTGTTTGTGTAACTTGCGCAAGTTAATATATATGATGAGTATATGATGTTGTTTATGTATGTCATTGATACCTCAATTAAAAATATTAATTAAAAAAAAAAATGATTGTAGAGAGATTTTTGTAACTGCTTTATTCATAGAAGTTACATTTTTTTATGATAACCAAACTTCAGAACTAACAAAGCCAATGACAATATTACATTTAGGACTAGATTACGAGTGGTGCGCTAACTGTTGCACGTGTATTACAGGTTGAGAGCAATTTAATTTAAAGCATTTTGGGATTTCATAGTTTATGAGCTCTGTTCAACTGTTATGCAAGTCAAAAAAAGTTGCACAAAACATAAAAAATACATTTAAAAGTACTGTTACACTCATAATAACACCGTCTAATAAAAGTTATTTTAAAAAATGCAGAAAAAAGTTATAAGGGCTCAAATATATGAGCTTTCAGGTGCTTGAAAAAAAAAGGCATGCCTCGTTTTATTGCACTTCAGGGCCAAACCTCCATGGTCGCAACGGTCATGGCCATGACCGGGCCTGAAGGTCTGCCACTCTGGAGAAGGGGGGCACCGACCAACAGATGCAACGACCCTGCTCCTAAATGTACATACAATAAATCATCTGTATGAAATAGAAACTAATGCAATTCACAGCACTTTGTTGTCCGTGAGTCCATATTAGCTAACTCGTTCGCTGCACCATAAATACGATATGAGCCTCCTGTATTAAATGCCCTAAACAAATATAGTGCAATCTGTTGCAAATCATGTGACGTTATATGACCTTGCCCTTTTCCATCACAGACACACCTCTTTCCTTGTTGTGTATTATCGTTGGGAAGAGCTGTTATTAGCACTTCCGGTCCTACTCCACCATGCTTGAGCGAAGGAAACGGGGGCACGGTAGAAGGAGTAAGAGACCAGAAACACCTGGATTCGAGAAGGTATAGTGATGCCTGTAGAAGCACTTAGTTGCCAAATGTCCCAGAGATTCAGGCTGTGTGACCGCCTCGCTCCTGTTTTCTGCTTCTCATCTAACATGACATAACTGTATGAGTGGGCAGAGCTTGCTCTGGAAAGTTTACAACAAAAGCAGTCCAAAACTCTGTTCCAGCAACCCCGCTGCTTCCTCCCTCACCCCTGCACTCTCGTTGTTGAATGTGTCCGAGTAGCTGTATGGAGCTTGCTGTCCTCCACTCCCGGTGTTGAATGTGACAGAGGAGCTGTATGGAGCTTGCTATGTGTACACAGCAAGCTCCTTACAGCTCATTTGACAAATTCAAGACTTAGGCCCATATTTAACAAGCTCCGTACGGAGCTTGTGGGCCCGTGTTTCTGGGGAGTCTTCAGACTCGCCAGAAACAGCAGTTATGAAGCAGCGGTCTAAAGACCGCTGCTCCATAACCTTGTCTGCCTGCTCTGAGCAGGCGGACAGGAATCGCCGGAAATCAACCTGATCGAGTACGATCGGGTTGATTGACACCCCCCTGCTGGCAGCCGATTGGCCGCGAGTCAGCAGGGGGCGGCGTTGCACCAGCAGCTCTTGTGAGCTGCTGGTGCAATGTTAAATGCGGAGAGTGTATTACTCTCCTCATTTAACGAGGTCCTGCAGACCTAATCCGCACTGTCGGATCAGGTCTGCAAGACCAATGATAAATAGAGGCCTTAGAGTGGAGGGGGAAAGTAGGGAAGCAACTAGGTTGCTGGAACAGTAAGTGTTGGACTGTCATTGTTGTAAACTTTGCAGAGCAATCTCTGCCCACTCCTCGGCTGTGTGTGTGACAGCTATGCTGTATGGAGCAGCTACATTATATATCCTCTGTATCTGTGACACGGGAGGAGGATGTATATACATAACTGTGTCTCATGCCCAGTACAATAAACCCTAGCCTCCTCCTACCTCACCTATAACCCAAACACAAATATCCATAACTGTGTCTTATGCCCAGTACAAATAACCCTAGCCGTCCCCTACCTCACCTATCTACCAAACACAAATATCCATAACTGTGTCTCATGCCCAGTGAACAAAACCCTAGCTGCCTCCTACCTCACCTATCACCAAAACGCCCAGTACAATAAACCCTAACTTACTTACAATCAGGGTTCCAGGGATATTCAAAATATTTTAAGAAAACATTGGGGGGTACTAAAGGCTGATCCCATTTTAGCAAACATTGTATCAGATAAACCAGTATTCACCTTCAGGAAAAATAAAGATTTTAAAAACATATTAGCACCCACTAAACTATGTGCACCAGCAAAACAGCAGAAAGCCACAGCTACCATACAATGGTTGGAACCAAAACCAGGCACATATAATTTGTGGAGTAGCGAGATGTGGGATGTGCAAACATGTAGATAGGAATATTTATTTCACAAACTCAGGGGCTACTAAAACTTTTAAACAGAAGTACAAATGCAACTGCAGCACTACATAAGTAGTATATCTTTTAAGCTGCAGTTGCAAAATGATTTACATAGGGAGAACAAAAAGAAATATCTGCACCAGACTAAACGAACACATTAATAATATAAAAAATGGCTTAAAAACACACAGTGTCCCTGAACATTTTAGATTATACCATAATTCTGACCCCAAATGTCTGAAAATTCAAGTTATTGATTGGATACCTCCTAACAAATACCCCAATAGGCTATTAACGTTAAGGTGCAGGGTATCCTTTTGGATATATCAATTGGATGCCATGCATCCAGCAGGTCTCAATTTAGAACTGGACCTGCAGGCATTCATGTAGATTTCTTGACTGTTTTTACCATAACACATATTAGAATTTTTTATTATATATATATTAGATTTTTTAGTATAATTCATATTAGTTGTTACAGACATTTGTTTTGTAGTCAGGCTGAATAGTTCTGTTATGAACATGCAGTTCCATTTGCTATTATGATCCAGTGTTTTTTATTAGATTTCCTTTTATCAACCCATTTCTTAAGTATTAATTTTTTATATTCAATTACTGTTTTTAATGTTTTACTCACATGTAATACTACATCAAATATTATAATATTGCAAATATCTGTTATGCTTTTTAATATAGCCTTGCAACAGTAACAGGCATGTCGCTGCTAGTACCAGGTTTAGTATTTTGCTTTTTAGATTATATATTAATTTTGTGCACGAGTGACCTAGTCACAGAGAGGGCGCTTAAGAGCAGTGGTTCATAAAACTGTAGCAGAAATAAACAGATATTGCGTCACAGACACCTAATAACAGATAAATAGCATATAACTGTACTATATCACCAATTAGTTTGTAACAATAACTTTGTAACAACAAATGAAAAAAGAGAAACCTTCAAAAAGTTCACTTGTAATTCAAAGAGGTATGAATGTCCTCTGGAAGGGAGTCCTTCAAAAAAAGAAAGAAATAGTTGCTAGAATGGCTGTCTCCTCCTCACTGTCTGGTCCAGGTAAAACTAGAGAAAATTTAGAAAAACAGGCAAATGACACAACTCAGGCAAAATGGGTACTCACATATTTACAAAGCACACTCATGTGCTGGTAGAGACAGGCTGCAGAATTATAGAGGTGTGACAGCTCACCCACTGACAAGCGCTCTTAGCGAGAGGTGTAGGTACTTGAATAGAGACATAAAATACAGGCACTACATGTGCAGACTATTAATGGTATAACCAATAATATTTTCTTAGTACAGAGGGTACTCATATACTCACGGAGCACACCAATGTGCTTGCGGAAGCAAGCTGCAGATTAATCCACTCAAGGAGTAAAAAATATCCAAATTTATTAAAAATACAAAGTTTTAAAAACAACAACAACACAATAGTTGCTGATATAAGTGGATAATGGGGTGTCAAGTGATCCCCAAATGCTGCAACGCATTTCTCTGTTCACAGACCGTTTCATCAGGCGCTTGTCAGTGGGTGAGCTGTCACACCTCTATAATTCTGCAGCCTGTCTCTACCAGCACATGAGTGTGCTTTGTAAATATGTGAGTACCCATTTGGCCTGAGTTGTGTCATTTGTTTGTTGTGTACGTGACGATACCACACATGAGGCTCCCCTCTGTTTTTCTTCATTTTCTATATATTAATTATGTATGCACAAATTGAATTATTGTTTCCTAATGATTTAAATTTTTTAATAAAATTAATTATTTTAGTATTGTGAACATTTGGTTTTACAATGTAGCCTTGTAACATTGACAGGTATGTCACTGCAGGTATCAACATATGTGGTATCTGATTCACTAACATTTGAACTTTACTTGTATTGGCTCCTTTAAAAGCCGGTTGGAGCATTCAATGTAATCACTCTTGAAAATGTCTGGGCGATCCCAGACGAAACGCGTAGAGACTCATGTTCTATGACTACCTGCACATCTAACTTTCCACTCCTAACACTGTGAAGGTGTTCTCCAGCAAACACTACCACACTTGGTTAAAAGTTACGGCCGAGGTGGATTCTGAATGTTGGATCACACCCTTGGATTGTGGAACAGTTGTAGTGGTCTTCACTTTGGAATATTATTTCCACCATTGCACTTTATGTTTTTATTGTTTGTAAGTAGCCATTTGTCTTAGCACACTTACCGTTCAATAAATTGTACCTCACTTGAGTCAGGCTGCGCCTGTCCTGTTTTTTTCTTTCAGTAATCCTCTTTCCTGGTGTGATTGGCGGAAATCCATCACACATCGCAGGCAGCGTCTGATTTACTCTAGTACACAGAAGCAGGGACCCGCAGATTACATGCGACCAGTTTGAACACTCCCACTTCCAGCTCAAAGAAGTAACTGGCTCCACACTACCAACGACGTTCCAGGACCGTAAGTGCCAAATACTGGCTTTGCTTGTCAATAAACCCTAACTGCCTCCTACCTCACCTAAACACAAATATCCATAACTGAGTCTCATGCCCAGTACAATAAACCCTAACTGCCTCTTACCGCACCTAAACACAAATATCCATAACTGTGTCTCATGCCAGTACAATAAACCCTAACAGCTTCCGTTCTCTCCTATCACCTAAATACAAACATTCATAACTGACCCATGTCCAGTAAACCAATCAGTATACCATAAAAATGTAATTTCACAGCCATGTTGTTTATTTATCTTGGCTAAAAACAAATTATCCTCATGCATCTTTGGAGAATTTAAAGATCATATCTGTGCAAAATAATAAAGTACAAAGTGTAATTTTGTGTCTGGAAATAATCAGCTAATATTAAGAAACTCCATTAGTATTGTTATATTGTTCCTTCTTTATAATTAAATAAAAAATAAGTAGCAGCATAATAGACTAATAAAAACATAAGACACAAGGTGTCACAAGGAACGTTGATCAGAGTGAGCAGGTGTGCTACAATGAACCGGCCTTTAAATAACCACTGAAGAGGTCTCTCCAGTGACAACAGCATTAGATTTTTGAAAGCCAACAAACACTCCTAAAATAAGTAAATAAAGAGGACTAGATCACTGGAGAGCATTTGACAAACAGGGGTAAATTTATCAAGCTCCCCGCTGCTCCATAACCTATCTGCCTGCTCTGAGGAGGCGGACACAAATCAACCCGATCGAATATGATAGGGTTTATTGACAACCCCTGCTAGCAGTCTATTGGCCGCAAATCTGCAGGGGGCGGCATTGCACCAGCAGTTTACAAGAACTGCTGGTGCAATCATAAATGCCGACAGTGTATGCTGTCAGCATTTATCGATGTGTGGCGGATATGATACGCCCATCGTATCATGTCCGTACGCACAATAATAAATAGACCCCCATGAGTTGTCCTCCTTCAGAAAAAAAGAATCCTAAAAAAGGTGCACCATCCATGATTTGTTCTATAAGGGGCTTCCATCCATGATTTGTTCTTCAGGGGGACTTCATGGATTTTTGCACTAGGGCCCTGAGATTTCTAGTTACGCCTCTGCACTTCGCTTTATTGCGCTTTGCAGATATTGCTCTTTTTTCAACTTAAAGGTTTGTGGCACCATTTTTCCAACATATATATATATATATATATATATATATATATATAAATACAAGAAGTGGGAAAAGAAAATAGCGCTCCAAACCAAGATGTATAAAATTCAAAAATTTATTCCAAAATTCTTAAAAGCATAAAGGATAAAAAGCGGTCAGCACAGAAATGTGCAAAAAACAGGTGTGAGAACAGGTGCAAACAGCAAACGTTTCATGCACTTGCGCACTTGGTCAATGCTGAGCAGTCGTGTTAGCACACTTTGATTAAACGTAATCGGGTTTGTAATTTTCATGCTCTATTGAAGTCTATGCAGAACTATGTTAATGCTGTTGTGTTATTCAAAGTTCAGCTTTTTGCGATTGTTGGGTTAGCCCTCGTACGAAAACTTTTTACATTCAACTTGTATTATGAGCGCTGCCAAGGGGTGCAAAAAGCTTACTTCTAGCAAAGTGGGAGCACTAACTTAAAATCTAGCCCTTGATGTGTAATTTTTTTTTCCCAATTACATTAGTTCTAACATTCAAATGTTTTTATAGAGCAATTGTTACATTTGATTATTCAAGAATTCTGTGGGAACCAACATTGCATGTTATTATTCAAAGGTAACTTTCACTATTCCAATGTTACATTTGAGGTAAGGCACATTAACATTCATCTGTAAAACAAGAAAATAAGGTTTTTATATTATTAACATACACCTAGATTACGAGTTTTGAGCGCTATAGAGAAACGAACACAACAAAAGTTACGTTATTTAATTTCCTATAGCGCTGCCATTACAAGTTTTCTAACATATGCCTTTTACGTGTGATATGGTTGCGCTGAGCTCCATACCGCACACAATCAGAGCACTGCTGAGACGATCTACCCATAGACATCAATGGGGAGAACCGGCAAAAAAAAAAACTAACACCTGCGATCGCGGAAACAAAAGTTTGATAACGCAGCCCCATTGATGTCTATGGGGAAATAAAAATACTGTTTAAACCTAACACCCTAACTAATTAGCCAATAGAATGAGAGCTGCTTAAATCCTATTGACTGATTTGAATTGCCATTAGGATTTTAGCAGCCTTAATTCCTATTGGCTGATTCAAATTTTTCAGCCAATAGGAATGCAAGGTACGCCATCTTGAATCGCGTCCCTTGCATTGAAGATTCAGTGTATGGCGGCGACCGTATGGAGAGGATGCTCCGTGCCAGATGTCTTCAGGATGCTCCATGCTGGCTGGATGAAGATTGAAGGGGCATATGCCATATTTTCAGCGTTACAAGCCGCAACGTAAAGCTTGTAATCTAGGTAATTGTATTGAAAATAAACAAATGTGACCAACACTAGTTATTTTTGTTTTTAATAAAACTAACAAAGCACTCATTTCTAAATACTTTTAATTTGATTTGAATGAGGAAATGCAAAGATTCTATCTGGACCTTGTAGAAATTAATTTTCCGTTAAGAATGCATAAAATCAAATCTGTTATGGTGAAAATCTTTGTGGAGTAATTTCAGCATGTTGGGTCTTGTTAGTATTATACTAAGGTGTTAAAGATAAGGTTACAGTTCACCTAACAAATTCCAAGTCCTGACCATAACTCATCTTTCAGCTCAACGACTTTTCAAATGTCCCATGACATGTCATGATGGATTATTTTATAGTTATCTGTTACAATTGAAGATAGTTTGTGATTAGTATTTAGTGGAATCTTAAATATCCAACAACTACTTTCATGTGAACTATTCTTTGAATCTTAAATTTTAAACTTATCCAAGGAGAAAGGGATTGTAAATCTGTCTTAAGGAACTATCAAGGTCTCTCTATAGGCGACATTTCATGATTAAAGGTACATCATCAACATTTAGGGTTAGATTGCAAGTGGAGTGCAATAGATAGCACATGGTGCGTTATCTTTGCGTAACCTCCCACAAAGGATAAAACACAGTCTGGTATTGTAAGTGAATGGTTAAATATTTTAACCAAAGCATCTTAACATGGCTGAAACTTTGCTAGCACACCCTATACTTTTAATGGATAGAGCACTATTAGCATGCTCGTGGCACTAGTATTACAAATAGTGAGTTAAGTGTTGCACTCAAGCACAATCCAAAATACTGCGGTATAATGTAATGGTTTGGTTTAATGCACCTTAAAGTGAATGTAAACTTTGATGCTAAAGTGTCTAATTTTTAAAAAAATTGATTAAAAACAGGGGCACTTTAATTCATCAAAATTTACATTTTACTCCTGTTGTGAAAAAAAACTTACCTTTGAAACTTGACAGCTGCTCCAGCTTCCTCCGGTCATCACAAGCCATTTCTGATGTCAGAAATGATGGATGGGTCATCCTCCAATCACGGCTTCCCCCCGGGGGAATCAGTGTCTGATTCAATGTCATGATTGGAGGAAGCCGGATTCCTCATTTTAGACCCAGGAAGAGGCTTTGCGACGGGTGGAGGAAACTGGATCTGCTGTTAAGGTTAAAAGGTAAAAAAAAATTCACAACATGAGTGAAATGTAAATTTGGATGAATTAAAGTGCCCCTGTTTTTAAACAAATTTTTAAAAACTGGGCACTTTAGCATCAAAATTTACATTCACTTTAAGGTTAGGGCACCATGGGCTTAGCGCTCGAGCAATATCTGACATACATTTTAATGTGGCCCCCCCAGAAGTCTATTATGTGAAGGATGTAGTGCACATGAGCTATCTGAAATGTAGTGCACCCTAGACTATCACTTAAGCAACAAAAAAGAGAGAAAATGCTATTGATTTTGCTCAAAAGATAGTAGTCCTAACTTTTATGCCTTAATTTATGTCCATACTATACATCAACATAAACTATCTATATGTAAAATAAATATTTTCAGATGTTAGGTAGAAGCAGGCTTCTCTGAGTGGTCTGAGACATCCAGTGGTAGAGACCATGAGCTGGTGGTGGCTCTTCTATGGTGTTGAAGGCACAAGCATTATCTTGAAGGGCTTGTAGTGAAGGAACACTCAGCCTGATATCTTTATTGTTAATTAAGATGGTTCAACAAGTAATGATTCTATTAAATTCTTTAAAAAAATACTGATATATTCACAATGATTTGATGCTTTTTAAACATTTTGGGCTAGATTACAAGTGGAGTACAATCAATGGCACAGGGACCAAGTTTAGCTGAAGTTTCTTTACGCTGTCAAAACATTTTAGAGTGTGCCCTGTACTTTTTATAGATAGCTCAGAGAGTTCTATTATTGAGGTCATTACTCTCATATTAGGATAGTTTTAGATAAAAGGGAAAGTGTACTGTTAAATTGTTTTTTACTTAATGTGTTTCCAATGACTTGTTATACCAGAGGCAGGGTATAAAATGTATGTAAAATTGTTTGTTATTTTTATTTTTGCATATATTTTTGTATATGAAACCACAATCCATTACAATTGATTGAGTTTGCAGGAAAATCACATCTTCTTGTTTTATCCCTTTTCTACACATATACATATTTATTTACATTTTCTCTGTCTGTATACAAATGCCAAGTACAGATGATGTAAAGCTCTCAGCTCATACCCTATGATGATCCCTCACAATATTCTAAAAAGGCAGATGTTGCTATATTTCTCCAAGATATATTCTTGTATGTGAAGGAGGGACAAGCCGAGTGCAATATAGCACTGCCTGACATGAGAGTTCTGCTGTATTTGCAGTTTGTGCTTTGTATTCTTTATTACTTGTAGAGATTACATTTTATTACATTTAAACATTGCACTTTCTATTTTGTATTTTATTTTGTATACAGCAGTGTATTTAGATTGTGGTTTTACAATTTCTGATTATGCTTTCACACGGCTAGATTTAGAGTTTGGCGTTAGCCGTCAAAACCAGCGTTAGAGGCTCCTAACGCTGGTTTTGGGCTACCGCTGGTATTTAGAGTCAGTTAGGAAAGGGTCTAACGCTCACTTTGCAGCCGCGACTTTTCCATACCGCAGATCCCCTTACGTCATTTGCGTATTCTATCTTTTCAATGGGATCTTTCTAACGCCGGTATTTAGAGTCGTGGCTGAAGTGAGCGTTAGAAATCTAACGACAAAACTCCAGCCGCAGAAAAAAGTCAGTAGTTAAGAGCTTTTTGGGCTAACGCCGGTTTATAAAGCTCTTAACTACTGTGCTCTAAAGTATACTAACACCCATAAACTACCTATGTACCCCTAAACCGAGGCCCCCCCACATCGCCGCCACTCTATTAAAATTTTTTAACCCCTAATCTGCCGACCGCACACCGCCGCCACCTACGTTATCCCTATGTACCCCTAATTTGCTGCCCCCAATACCGCCGACACCTACATAATATTTATTAACCCATAATCTGCCCCCCTCAACCTACACGTATTAACCCCTAATCTGCTGACCGGACCACACCGCTACTCTAATAAATGTATTAACCCCTAAAGCTAAGTCTAACCCTAACCCTAACACCCCCCTAAGTTAAATATAATTTAAATCTAACAAAATAAATTAACTCTTATTAAATAAATTATTCCTATTTAAAGCTAAATACTTACCTGTAAAATAAACCCTAATATAGCTACAATATAAATTATAATTATATTGTAGCTATTTTAGGATTAATATTTATTTTACAGGCAGCTTTGTATTTATTTTAACCAGGTACAATAGCTATTAAATAGTTAATAACTATTTAATAGCTACCTAGTTAAAATAATTACAAAATTACCTGTAAAATAAATCCTAACCTAAGTTACAATCAAACCTAACACTACACTATCAATAAATTAATTAAATAAAATACCTACAAATAAATACAATTAAATAAACTAACTAAAGTACAAAAAATAAAAAAGAACTAAGTTACAAAAAATAAAAAAATATTTACAAACATTAGAAAAATATTACAACAATTTTAAACTAATTACACCTACTCTAAGTCCCTAATAAAATAACAAAGCCCCCCAAAATAAAAAAATGCCCTACCCTATTCTAAAATTAAAATAGAAAAGCTCTTTTACCTTATCAGCCCTTAAAAGGGCCATTTGCGGGGCATGCCCCAAAGAATTCAGCTCTTTTGCCTGGAGAAAAAAAACATACAATACCCCCCCCAACATTACAACCCACCACCCACATACCCCTAATCTAACCCAAACCCCCCTTAAATAAACCTAACACTAAGCCCCTGAAGATCTTCCTACCTTATCTTCACCACACCGGGTATCACACCGATCCGTCCTGGCTCCGATGTCTTGATCCAAGCCCAAGCGGGGGGCTGAAGACATCCATCCTCCGGCTGAAGTCTTGATCCAAGCGGGCAGAAGAGGACATCCGGACCGGCAAACATCTTCATCCAAGCCGCATCTTCTATGTTCTTCCATCCGATGACGACCGTCTCCATCTTGAAGACCTCCAGCGTGGATCCTCCCTTTTTTCCGACGACTAGACGATGAATGAAGATTCCTTTAAGGGACTTCATCCAAGATGGCGTCCCTCGAATTCCAATTGGCTGATAGGATTCTATCAGCCAATCGGAATTAAGGTAGGAAAAATCTGATTGGCTGATGGAATCAGCCAATCAGATTCAAGTTCAATCCGATTGGCAAATCCAATCAGTCAATCAGATTGAGCTCGCATTCTATTGGCTCTTCCGATCAGCCAATAGAATGCGCGCTCAATCTTATTGGCTGATCGGATCAGCCAATCGGATTGAACTTGAATCTGATTGGCTGATTCTATCAGCCAATCAGATTTTTCCTACCTTAATTCCGATTGGCTGATAGAATCCTATCATCCAATCGGAATTTGAGGGACACCATCTTGGATGACGTCCCTTAAAGGAACCGTCATTCGTCGGGAAGTCGTCGGTGAAGATGGATGTTCCTCGTCGGCGGGATGAACTACATGGATCCGGAAGAAAGAAGATTGAAGATGCCGCTTGATAGAATACTTCAGTCGGATCATGGACCTCTTCAGCTCCCGCTTGGATGAAGACTTCAGCCGGATCAAGGACATCTTCAGCCCCCCGCTTGGGCTTGGATCAAGACATCGGAGGCTCTTCTGGATCGATCGGTGAACCCGGCGTGGTGAAGACAAGGTAGGGAGATCTTCAGGGGGGTAGTGTTAGGTTTATTTAAGGGGGGTTTGGGTTCGATTAGGGGTATGTGGGTGGTGGGTTGTAATGTTGGGGGGGTATTGTATGTTTTTTTTTACAGGCAAAAGAGCTGAATTCTTTGGGGCAAAGGGCCATTTTCAGGGCTGGTAAGATAAAAGAGCTTTTCTATTTTAATTTTAGAATAGGGTAGGGCATTTTTTTATTTTGGGGGTCTTTGTTATTTTATTAGGGGGCTTAGAGTAGGTGTAATTAGTTTAAAATTGTTGTAATATTTTTCTAATGTTTGTAAATATTTTTTTATTTTTTGTAACTTAGTTCTTTTTTATTTTTTGTACTTTAGTTAGTTTCATTGTATTTATTTGTAGGTATTTTATTTAATTAATTTATTGATAGTGCTTAGAGTAGGTGTAATTAGTTTAAAATTGTTGTAATATTTTTCTAATGTTTGTAAATATTTTTTTATTTTTGTAACTTAGTTCTTTTTTATTTTTTGTACTTTAGTTAGTTTCATTGTATTTATTTGTAGGTATTTTATTTAATTAATTTATTGATAGTGTAGTGTTAGGTTTAATTGTAACTTAGGTTAGGATTTATTTTACAGGTAATTTTGTAATTATTTTAACTAGGTAACTATTAAATAGTTCTTAACTATTTAATAGCTATTGTACCTGGTTAAAATAAATACAAAGTTGCCTGTAAAATAAATATAAATACTAAAATAGCTACAATATAATTATAATTTATATTGTAGCTATGTTAGGGTTTATTTTACAGGTAAGTATTTAGCTTTAAATAGGATTAATTTATTTAATAAGAGTTAATTTATTTCGTTAGATTTAAATTATATTTAATTTAGGGGGGTGTTAGTGGTAGGGTTAGACTTAGCTTTAGGGGTTAATACATTTATTAGAGTAGCAGTGAAGTCTGGTCGGCAGATTAGGGGTTACTAATTGTAGGTAGGTGGCGGCGACATTGGGGGGGCAGATTAGGGGTTAATAAATATAATATAGGGGTCGGTGGTGTTAGGGGCAGCAGATTAGGGGTACATAGGGATAACGTAGGTTGCGGCGGTGTAGGAGCGGCAGATTAGTGGTTAAAAAAATTTGCAGGTGTCAGTGATAGCGGGGGCGGCAGATTAGGGGTTAATAAATATAATATAGGGGTCGGCGGTGTTAGGGGCAGCAGATTAGGGGTACATAGGATAACGTAGGTTGCAGCGGTGTACGGAGTGGCAGATTAGGGGTTAATAATAATATGCAGGGGTCAGCGATAGCGGGGGCGGCAGATTAGGGGTTAATAAGTGTAAGGTTAGGGGTGTTTAGACTCGGGGTTCATGTTAGGGTGTTAGGTGCAGTCTTAGGAAGTGTTTCCCCATAGGAAACAATGGGGCTGCGTTAGGAGCTGAATGCTGCTTTTTTGCAGGTGTTAGATTTTTTTTCAGCTCAAACTGCCCCATTGTTTCCTATGGGGGAATCGTGCACAAGCACGTTTTTGAAGCTGGCCGCGTCCGTAAGCACCGCTGGTATTGAGAGTTGCAGTGGCGGTAAATTATGCTCTACGCTCCCTTTTTGGAGCCTAACGCACTGAAAACCCAGCCATTCTGTGAACTATAAATAACAGCGGTATTTAAAAGGTGCAGGGGAAAAAAGCATGCGTAGCTAACGCACCCCTTTGGCCGCAAAACTCTAAATCTAGCCGACAGTTTCCTTTTAACCTTAAAGGGACAGTCTACAATAGAATTTTTATTGTTTTAAAATATAGATAACCAGTTTATTACCAATTCCCCAGTTTTGCATAACCAACACAGTTAAATTAATATACTTTTTACCTCTCTGATTACCTTGTATCTAAGCATCTTCTGAGAGCCCCCTGATCACATGACCTGATCACATGACTTTTTATTTATTATCTATTGACCTGCATTTAGTACTGTGTTGTACTTAATCTTAAATAACTCTTTGGTTGTGAAAACATAGTTATCTATATGGCTCACATGAACTAGCAGTCTCCTGTTGTGAAAAGCAAATGGAAAAGCATGTGATAAGAGGCTTTTTGTAGTGGCATAGAAACAGGCAGAAATTTAGAGGTTTAAATGTTATAAAGTATATTAATATATCAATGTTGATTTTGCAAAGCTGGGGAATGGTTTAGTAAAGGCCTTATCTATTTTTTTAAACAATAACAATTTTAGTGTAGACTGTCTCTTTAACAAATTAGGATCCAATGTATATGTATGTGTGTCTTTTACAAATGACATAGCTCTTTGAATTTCTTCCCATAGAGCTTCATTACTTTCTATGGGACAGATAATCAAGCATTCTATATTTTGGAGAGAAATGTAATAGTAAAGACTAAACAGGGGCTGAACTCACTGAATTTTCCAAGAAAAATGCAGAACCTGGAAGTCTCAGAGAGAGGAGAGATGCCTTCTATAGAAAGTAATGAAGCTTTCTGGGATACTAAATTTCACATAGGATAGGAAAGGTAACTGGAGGACACCTGGTGCTGATATAATGGCTCAGTTTGCTTTTGTCTATATTTTAGTATAAATTACTTTTCTGTTAGTCAAAATAAATGTATTGTGAATTCTGAGCAAACTTTCCCTACATACAGCTGATGAGATAAATCAGTGAGATCAGCTTGTTTAAAATGCTTACATCATTTCACAAAAATTGTGAGGGAGCTTCAGACATACATTGGGAACTCCCCTGTTTAGCCTAGAACTGCCTGTTCCTTCCACTTTTTTAACTGTCAATTCTAATTTACAATGAAGGAAATACAAAGTGCAATGTAATTTGTAAAAGATACACAGAAATATACAAAGTATGACCCTAATTTGTTAAAGCAACACATAAACTTTCAAAACATAATTAGATTTGAAAAATTACTGCTGGATCTAAATCTTAATGTAATAAAAAAAAGTGCAAAGCTGAAATGTAATAAATTAAAAGAACCCAATCTGAAGTGTAAAGTAATATAAAATATAATGCTGCTACAGTATATATTTGTGCTTTATTGCACTGGGATTTTCTCTCCTTCATATACAGAAATGAGAGGGATCTCACAGTGCTGGAGGAATCCGCCCTTTTACTTTTGAGCATTCACTGAGTTCAGCCCTTGTGAAGTCTGCACCACAATTTCTCTCCAAGCTAGCGAATTCTTTGATCATCAGGCCCTTAGTGAATCCTCATTATAATCCTCATTTCTACAATCTAATGCCTAGATTACAAGTTCTGCGTTAGCCTTAAAAAGCAGCGTTAGGGCGTCCTAACGCTGCTTTTTATCTAACGCTGGTATTACGAGTCAGGCAGGAAAGGGTCTACCGCTCACTTTTTTTCCCGCGACTCGAGGCTACCGCAAATCCCCTTACGTCAATTGTGTATCCTATCTTTTCTATGGGATTTGCCTAATGCTGGTATTATGAGTCTTGGAAGAAGTGAGCGGTAGAACCTCTACCGCCAAGACTCAACCGCAAAAAAAAGTCAGTAGTTAACCCTATAATAAAAATATTTAATCACTAATCTTCTGACCGGACACCGCCGCCACCTACATTATAGCTATGAACCCCTAATCTGCTGCCCCTAACATCGCCGACACCTATATTATATTTATTAACCCCTAATCTGCCCCCCCAATGTCGCCGCCACCTACCAACACGTATTAACCCCTAATCTGCCGTCCGGACATCGCCGCCACTATAATAAAAGTATTAACCCCTAAACAGCCGCACTCCCGCCCTGCAAAAACTATAATAAATTTTATTAACCCCTAATCTGCCCCCCCTAACATTGCCGCCACCTACCTACAATTATTAACCCCTAATCTGCCGCCCCCAATGTCGCCGCTACTATGATAAAGTTATTAACCCCTAAACCTAAGTCTAACCCTAACCCTAACACCCCCCTATCTTAAATATAATTTAAATAAAATGAACTTAAATTACTATCAATTCTATTGGCTCATCCAATCAGTAGGTCAATTCTATTGGCTCATCCAATCAGTACAAATAAATACAAATTTACCTGTAAAATAAATCCTAACCTAAGTTACAAATACACCTAACACTACACTATCAATAAATTAATTAAATAAATTAACTACAATTATCTAAACTAAAATAGAATTCAATAAACTAAAATATAATACAAAAACAAACAAACACTAAATTACAAAAAATAAAAAAAATATTACAAGAATTTTAATCTAATTACACCTAATCTAAGCCCCCTAATAAAATAAAAAATCCCCCCAAAATAATAAAATTCCCTACCCTAAACTAAATTACAAAGTAATCAGCTCTTTTACCAGCCCTTAAAAGGGCTTTTTGCGTGGCATTGCCCCAAAGTAATCAGCTCTTTTACCTGTAAAAAAAAATACAAGACCCCCCCAACATTACAACCCACCACCCACACACCCCTACTCTAAAACCACCTGATCCCCCCTTAAATAAACCTACTACCCCCCTGAACCCTGAAGATCACCCTACCTTGAGCTGTCTTCAGCTAGCCGGCCACGATGGGCCAGAAGTGGAAAACCGGAGCGGCAGAAGTCTTCATCCGATCGGGGCAGAAGAGGTCCTCCAAGCGGCAGATGTCTTCATCCAAGCGGCATCTTCTATCTTCAATCAACCGGAGCGGAGCGGAGCGGAGCCATCTTGAATCCAGCGACGAGGAGCCATCCTCTTCTTCCAATGTCCTAAGGTCGAATGAAGGTTCCTTTAAATGACATCATCCAAGATGGTGTCCCTCGACAATTAGTTATATTGTAGCTATATTAGGGTTTATTTTACAGGTTAGGGTTTATTTTACAGGTAAGTATTTAGTTTTAAATAGGAATAATTTATTTAATGATAGTAATTTTAGTTTGTTTTATTTAAATTATATTTATTATTAAGTTAGGGGGGTGTTAGGGTTAGGGTTAGACTTAGGTTTAGGGGTTAATAACTTTATTATAGTAGCGGCGACTTTGGGGGCGGCAGATTAGGGGTTAATAATTGTAGGTAGGTGGCGGCGATGTTAGGGAGGGCAGATTAGGGGTTAATAAAATTTATTATAGTGTTTGTGAGGCGGGAGTGCGGCGGTTTAGGGGTTAATACTTTTATTATAGTGGCGGCGATGTCCGGTCGGCAGATTAGGGGTTAATAAGTGTAGGTAGGTGGCAGTGACATGGGGGGGGACACATTAGGAGTTAATAAATATAATATAGGTGTCGGCGATGTTAGGGACATTAGATTTGGGGTTCATAGCTATAATGCAGGTTGCGGCGGTGTCCGGAGCGGCAGATTAGGGGTTAATAATATAATGTAGTTGTCAGCGATAGCGGGGGCGGCAGATTAGAGGTTAATAAGTGTAAGGTTACGGGTGTTTAGACTCGAATTTCATGTTAGGGTGTTAGGTGCAGACATAAAATTAATTTCCCCATAGGAAACAATGGGGCTGCGTTAGGAGCTGAACGCTTCTTTTTTGCAAGTGTTAGGTTTTTTTTCAGCCAGCTCAGCCCCATTGATTCCTATGGGGAAATTGTGCATGAGCACGTTTTAGCCAGCTTACCGCTACTGTAGGCAACACTGGTATTGCGGGTTGAAGTGGAGCTAAATTTGGCTCCACGCTCACTTATCTGAGGCTATAGCAGCCATTCAGACAACTCGTAATACCAGCGTTGTCTTAAGGGTGCGCTGGAAAAAAAGGCTCGTTAGCACTGCGGGTCTTTACCGACAAAACTCATAATCTAGGCGTAATATTCCAGAAATTCACAGAAGGTGGAGACATCAGCAGCTAGTGCCACCCCATCCCCAATCCACTAATTACGCTGACTAATAAACAGGACTTATTTATGTATGGGAACAGTTGGAATTCTCAGTGCTATATGATTTCTATGACTCCAATAAATTATTACCCTACAACGAGATTGCAAAACCTAAACAAGACCCAGTTAGATATATGTTTGAGTTGTTGAGGATTAACTCACTTTTACATTCCTGGGGATTCCCCACATAAGGCCTGTGTGGTATTTCCCCTTGGGAAGTAAGATCGGAAGCAGGACTTCAACTGTTAAAACCTCTATTGGCCCATTACAGACTTTTGCTTAACTGTCCAGAATTCTTGAAATCAAAGAATATTAGTCAATGGGAGAGACATCTCTAGGTAGATATTCTGTCAGCAGTTTGGTATAACGCTATAGTACAAACTAAAAAAGTTTTCCACTGTATTACACTCTATGGATTGAACTATAAACTACTTGTGAGGTGGCATATAGATCTTCAGTTGATGTACAGAATATACCCAGATAAATCTAACCAGTGTTGGTGGAAGTGTAATTCAGTTGGTACC
This sequence comes from Bombina bombina, assembly GCF_027579735.1. NCBI lineage: Eukaryota > Metazoa > Chordata > Amphibia > Anura > Bombinatoridae > Bombina > Bombina bombina. The sequence goes on along the minus strand of NC_069504.1, from coordinate 65,636,585 downwards.
CCCCTTCATGTTCGGTGGGAATGTCCTTATATAGTACTTCTACGGAGACGGCTGTTTAGAGTGTGCTTCTCCCTAGGTCACAGGTTGCCCATTAATGCCAAGTTAGCCATTCCTTATCACAACTTAGGTACAACTTATATATGGAACTTATATATTTTATTATAATAATCTTATTAGCTTGCAAAGCGAGAGTCTGGTTCAGGGAAAAATCACCAACTTACACTCAGATCATAAATATTAATGAATATATTAAACAAATGGAAGAATATGTTAATAACTTCTTAGGCACTATTGACATGTTGATATGGGCACAGTTGGAGGATTATTTGAACATTCTACTTAATTTTTAAGATTATCTGTTCCAAATCCATTTTTTTGGTGATGACACAGGTCTGAGGGGAATCTTTAACCCCTTCTCCCCCCCTTTTTTTCTTGACTCATCCTGTTTATTACTAGATCAACAATAATGCTTTCAAATTTATAAACTAATTTTCACAGATATGCAATGATATGTAATTTCATTACCTTAAACCTAACGCTAGCCTTTTACCTAGACTCTATAACTAATACTCCTATGTGTTAGGGCTCATGCCTTAAATCAGAATTATAATGTATTTGGCCTTTTTTATCCTTTTTTGTGACACTCTCAGGTAGATTACAAGTTATGCGCGCTATAGGAAATTTAACGAACGCAACAAAAGTTGCGTTATTTAACCCTCTATAGCACAGCCATTACAAGTTTTTTTTAAAAAAGCCGGCTTGTGCATGCGATATGGTGGTTTTAAGCTCCATACCGCACACAATTCAAAATGCTGTTTTGATGTGCTCGTGCACGCTTTCCCCATAGACATCAATGGGGAGAAGGTGTCAGAAAAAAACACCTGAAGCGCGGAATGAAAAGCTCCGCAACCCAGCCCCATTGATGTCTATAGGGAAAAAAAGATATGTTTAAACCTAACACCCTAACATCAACCCAACATCTTAACACCCCTAATTTGCCTTCTGACATTGCCGACACCTACTTAATGTTATTAACCCCTAATCTGCCGCTCCCGATATCACTGCAACCTAAATAAAGCTATTAACCCCTAATCTGCCACTCCCGATATCGCCTCCACTATACTAAAGTTGTTAACCCCTATTCCCCTGCACTCCACCATCGCCCACACTATAATAAATCTATCAAATCCTATTCCGCTGCTCCCCGACATCGCTGCCACTAAATATATTTATTAAGCTCTAAACCTCTGGCCTCCCACATCACTACCACTAAATAAACCTATTAACCCCTAAACCACCAGCCTCCCACATCGCAACAACCTAAATTAAACTATTAACCCCTAAACCTAACCCTAAACCAAAAGTAACCCTAATCCTAACGTAACCCTAGACCTAACACCCCCTAACTTTAACATAATTAAAATAGAGCTAAATTAAAGTTACAATTATTAACTAAATAATACCTATTTAAAACTAAATACATACTTACCTGAGAAATACAACCTAAGCTAGCTACAATATAACTGATAGTTATATTGTAGCTAGCTTAAGATTTATTTTTATTTCACAGGTAAGTTTGTATTTATTTTAACTTAGTAGACTAGTTAGTAAATAGTTATTAACTGTTTACTAATTACCTAGTTAAAATAAATACAAACTTACCTGTGAAATAAAACCTAAGCTGCCTTACTCTAAAGACTAACATTGCAAAAAATAAAAGAAAACTACCATTACAAAAAATAAAAAAGACTAAAATTACAAAAAAAATTAAAAAAAACTACCATTACAAAAAATAACAAGCTAAATTATCCAAAACAATAAAAAAATATTCCTATTCTAATACCCTTTAAAAAAAAAACACACAAAATAAAAAAGCCTAATCTATAATAAACTACCAAGGGCCCTTAAAAGGGCCTTTTGTGGACCCTTAAAAGGGCTTTTTGTAGGGCATTGCCCTAAAGTTAACAGCTCTTTTGCTACAAAACAAACACCCCCTAACATTATACAAACCCCGCCCCCCAAACCCACAAAATTGGGCATTCAGCTCTTTTATGAAATGCCCAATCCCTAATCTAAAAAAAAAAAAAAAAAACACCCAAAACTAAATAAAAACATTACACAAAATAAAAAACAAATTATCAAAAATAATAAAAAATATTTCTATTCTATCACCCATTAAAAAAAATCACCCCAAAATAAAAGACCTAATCTAGAATAAACTACCAATAGCCCTTAAAAGAGCCTTTTGTGGGGCATTGCCCTAAGTTAAACAGCTCTTTTACCTGAAAAAAATTACAAAGACCCACTAACATTACAAACCCCCACCCCCCCAAACCCACAAAATAAAAAAACCTATGTAAAAAAAGATACCCATTACCCTGAAAAGGGCATTTGTATGGGCATTGCCCTTAAAAGGGCATTTAGCTATTTTGCATTGCCCTGAAAAGGGCATTTAGCTCTTTTACCAAAAGCCCCCAAAAAAACAAAAACCCAAAAACCCACCCAAAAAACCTTAAAAAATCCTAACACTAACCCCTGAAGATCCACATACAGTTGTTGAAAACCCGCTTGAAGGATCTTTATCCTGGTGGCTCCATCTTCACCCAGGCGTCAGGCGGCTCCATCTTCATCCAAGCGGCATCTTCTATCTTCATCCTGGCGGCGTCTTCTATCTTCATCCCGGCGGCGCGGAGTGGGTCCATCCTGAAGACATCTGCTGCGGAGCATCCTCTTCATACGGTCGCCGCAGTATACTGAATCTTTCATGCAAGGTACGCGATTCAAAATGGCAACCATTGCATTCCTATTTACTGATTTGATTTTGGAAATTCAAATCAGCCAAAAAGATGAGAGCTACTGAGATTCTATTGGCTGTTCAAATCAGCCAATAGGATGAGAGTCACTGGAATTCTATTGGCTATTCAAATCAGCCAATATCATTTTAGTAGCTCTCATCCTATTGGCTGTTTATGTTAACTCACACACACACACACATATATATATATAATATATATATATATATATATATATATATATATATATATATATATATATATATATATATATATATATATTAAAAAAGAAGGAAACAGCAGGCACTCTCCGTTTTAAAGCACAATTTTACTTATCAAAGTGACGTTTCGGGGTTTCACCCCCATCCTCAGACTTATATTGATGTAATATATATATAGTATAATAATAATAATATATATATAGTCTTCTTAAATTCCAGTACAAAATGAAAAGTAAAAAAGTTGCTCCTTTTGATTTGTAGTGATGTAAAAAAAGATTGCAAGTGTCTCCACTAATATAAATTCCTTCTCACAGGGAATAAGGAACACGATAATAAATCAATAGAGAATTATCTGTGTTTTTTTCAATGCATTAAGAGCAGTGATTCAAGACTTTTTAATCACTGTAATATTGACAACTTTGCTCTGCATTCAGCCAGCCTAGTTACATTATTCTCTATTGAGATGAGCAGTTACTGTTTTAAAAGTATGTTCAATATATTCTGTATATTTATATACATAATATATTGTATAATTCTGAGCACAATACAGTATAAATGAATCTTAATGGAGATACGCTAAATAGTAGTTTTGTGCAGCAACAAGGAACATCCAGTACTTGCAGACATACTGCAATTAGAGATGTTTGATTTATGACCCCTCGACCTTTGTTTTTTAAGCTTTCCTTTGAGAAACATTCGCATTGCCCTTACATATTTACAACTCTTAAGCCAATATAATTACATGAGTCATTGCATGGCTTCTATAAATAAATATTGTGAAATATCTTATATTTTTACTGAATAAAAATAACAAATCTATGTATTAAATTTAATTTTTTGTCAGTATGAATGTCATCTCTCCCCTGAACTGAAAGTTGCAACTTAAATTTCTCTGTTCTGAATATTATTGTTTAACTTAAAGGGACACTGTACAAAACATTTTCTTTCGTGATTCAGATTGAGCATGAAATTTTAAGCAACTTTCTAATTTACTCCTATTATCAAATTTTCTTCTTTCTCTTGGTATCTTTATTTGAAATGCAAGAATGTAAGTTTAGATGCCGGCCAATTTTTGGTGAACAACCTGAGTTGTCCTTGCTGATTGGTGGATAAATTCATCCACCAATAAAAAAGTGCTGTCCAGAGTACTGAAACCAAAAAAAAAGCTTAGATGCCTTCTTTTTCAAATAATGATAGCAAGAAAACGAAGAAAAATTGAAAATAGGAGTAAATTAGAAAGTTGCTTAAAATTGCATGCTCTTTCTGAATTACAAAATAATTTTTTTGGGTACAGTGTCCCTTTAAATCTAAATCCTGTTCTTACTTTTTCAGTTCTAATTCTTAAAAATTGGGAAGCTAAAAATGTATGCTACAGAACTATGCAAAATTATTCTGATTAGAGCTATCTAAGGAAGGAGTTTAAATGTGCTTTTTAGCCTGGCAAATGGGAAGTCAGTACTGGATAACAAATTACACAAATAACTCTTAGTTCACTGTCAGGGCTGACACTGATTAAGCAATCAATCAATTTAGTACTTCCTGATCTTTTGTGAGGCTTCTCGACTGTATTTTTTTTAGAACGAACAGGAACGCATGTATGAATGAAATTAGTTTGTTCAAACATTTGTTTATTAGTTCATTTGGTGATTTGTTTTTTGGTTTCCAAATGAATGCAACAAATAGTAATCTGCAGCATTATAAAAACCTAAGTTACAGATTTAGCTTTTTGGCTTTTCTAAGGAGAGTTGGACAATGCATATTTTTTACATAAGAGCAAGAGATATTTGTTATTTATTGTCCCTTTAAGGTTGTAAAGTTGTATCATTTAAATATGCCATGTCACAACAAAAGAGCGCTCAATAAAATAATAAACATGTAATTCATGCAAAGAAAAAATAATTTTGTAAAAAAAAATCTACAGAAGGAATTTTTAAATAAAAAGTGAGATTAAAATCACCTAAAAATAAAATGGAAAAATATATCATATGATTGTAACATATATTGGGATAGATGACAAGTGGCACGATATTCAGCACTCACACATGAGCGTAAACACCAGTAGAAGTAATCTTTTTTAAGTGGGCTGGTTAGCATTCGTATTACAAGTTGAAGGTAAAAGTTTTGCACAAGAACGAAACCCGATTTGCGCTAACTTTAGGACCAGGGATATAGTGACCGCACTAAATTCTTCTCCCCTCTAATGGAGTTTGTGATGAGAGTGGGAGGTGATGTCACCGGATGGGGGGGTGGCTTATAGCCGTTATTGTCTATGTCACACTTACTAAGGCCTAGATTTAGAGTTTGGCGGTAGCCGTGAAAACCAGCGTTAGAGGCTCCTAACGCTGGTTTTAGGCTACCGCCGGTATTTGGAGTTAGTCAGGAAAGGGTCTAACGCTCACTTTGCAGCTGCAACTTTTCCATACCGCAGATCCTCTTACGTCAATTGCGTATCCTATCTTTTCAATGGGATCTTTCTAACTCCGGTATTTAGAGTCGTGGCTAAAGTGAGCTTTAGAAATCTAACAACAAAACTCCAGCCGCAGAAAAAAGTCAGTAGTTAAGAGCTTTCTGGGCTAATGCCGGTTTATAAAGCTCTTAACTACTGTGCTCTAAAGTACACTAATACCCATAAACTACCTATGCACCCCTAAACCGAGGTCCCCCCACATCGCCGCAACTCGATTAAATTTTTTAACCCCTAATCTGCCGACCGCCACCTACATTATACTTATGTACCCCTAATCTGCTGCCCCTAACACCACCGACCCCTATATTTATTAACCCCTAACCTGCTCCCCACAACATCGCCGCCAGCTACCTACAATAATTAACCCCTAATCAGCCGACCGCAAAGCGCCGCCACCTACATTATAGCTATGTACCCCTAATCTGCTGCCCCTAACACCGCCGACCCCTATATTATATTTATTAACCCCTAATCTGCCCCCGTCAACGTCGCCTCCACCTGCCTACACTTATTAACCCGTAATCTGCCGAGCGGATCTCACCGCTACTATAATAAAGTTATTAACCCCTAATCCGCCTCACTCCCGCCTCAATAACCCTATAATAAATAGTATTAACCCCTAATCTGCCCTCCCTAACATCGCCGACACCTAACTTCAATTATTAACCCCTAATCTGCCGACCAAATCTCGCCGCTACTGTAATAAATGGATTAACCCCTAAAGCTAAGTCTAACCCTAACACTAACACCCCCCTAAGTTAAATGTAATTTAAATCTAACAAAATAAATTAACTCTTATTAAATAAATTATTCCTATTTAAAGCTAAGTACTTACCTGTAAAATAAACCCTAATATAGCTACAATATAAATTATAATTATATTATAGCTATTTTAGGATTTATATTTATTTTACAGGCAACTTTGTAATTATTTTAACCAGGTACAATAGCTATTAAATAGTTAATAACTATTTAATAGTTACCTAGTTAAAATAATTTCAAAATTACCTGTAAAATAAATCCTAACCTAAGATACAATTAAACCTAACACTACACTATCAATAAATTAATTAAATACAATACCTACAAATAAATACAATGAAATAAACTAACTAAAGTACAACAAATAAAAAAGAACTAAGTTGCAAAAAATAAAAAAAAATATTTACAAACATTAGAAAAATATTACAACAATTTTAAACTAATTACACCTACTCTAAGCCCCCTAATAAAATAACAAAGCCCCCCAAAATAAAAAAATGCCCTACCATATTCTAAATTAAAAAAGTTCAAAGCTCTTTTACCTTACCAGCCCTGAACAGGGCCCTTTGCGGGGCATGCCCCAAAGAATTCAGCTCTTTTGCCTGTAAAAAAAACACATACAATACCCCCCCCAACATTACAACCCACCACCAACATACCCCTAATCTAACCCAAACCCCCCTTAAATAAACCTAACACTAAGCCCCTGAAGATCTTCCTACCTTATCTTCACCATACCAGGTTCACTGATCGGTCCTCGGAAGTCTTGATCCAAGCCTCGGAAGTGTTGATCCAAGCCCAAGCGGGGGGCTGAAGAGTGACGTCCCTCCTCGGGCTGAAGTCTGGATCCAAGCGGCGACGGAAGAAATCCATCATTGGGCTGAAGTCGGAAGTCCATCATTGGGATGAAGTCTTCTATCAAGCAGCATCTTCAATCTTCTTTCTTCCGGAGCCATCATCTTCCAGCCGACGCGGAACATCCTCTTCTCCCGACGCCTACTCGCCGAATGACGGTTCCTTTAAATGACGTCATCCAAGATGGCGTCCGTCGAATTCTGATTGGCTGATAGGATTCTATCAGCCAATCGGAATTAAGGTAGGAAAATTCTGATTGGCTGATGGAATCAGCCAATCAGATTGAAGTTCAATCCGATTGGCTGATCCGATCAGCCAATCAGATTGAGCTCGCATTCTATTGGCTGTTCCGATCAGCCAATAGAATGCAAGCTCAATCTGATTGGCTGATTCCAACTGCTGACAAATTCACCATGTGGGTTAGACTTTTGCAGTCAGGAAAAATTTGTTTCGGTTTGTTTCGTACCAATTCAGATTTTTTCGAATTTCTTTTTTGGATCGATTCGAATTCAGATACATTTGAATGTATTTGTTTCAGATTCATTCGGATTTGAATACATTAGGATGTATTCTGATGTATTCGGTTTGGATTTGATTCATAAATTCGGAAGTTCGGTATGTGTTAGGTGGGATGTGCTGTGTATTAGACTAGTATTATGTACTGTATATTAGGTGTAACCCATCTGAATCAACAAGTACCAACCTCACAGGTAACAGCTACACAATATGCTAGCAGAGGTATATAACCTATAAGAAACAAAGTATCTGGACCCTAATCTGATAAGGGATTCCTCAAAGCCTGCTCAAGTATTAGACAGTGATCTCTCAAGCATGGTTAATATTTAGACAGATTGGAAAATGAAGGGGATAAGTGGCACTGTTAGAGATAAGGAATACAATAAAGTGTCAATACAGTTTCGCATTAAGGGACATAGAGAAAAAAAAACAGAATGGAATCAATCAGGAATATATATTTAATATGCACAATGAAACGGAAATATATATTTATAAAAAAAATATGACATTAATATATACATACATACACAAAAAAATAGAAAAAAGTTGTGGCCACAACTATAAAAAGCAAACACTATATGAATATATAAGTAGTGTCTTTTTCTAAGAACATAGATAAAAAGACAATGCAGTAATTTGAATATAGCACTGACATATATATATATATATATATATATATATATATATATATATATATATATATATATATTGAACCAAGAGATAGTAAAATGTAAAGGGCGCTCAGTGTAGAGTACTGTAGAAAGAAATGTACTCTAAGTATTAAGCTAACGTAGATGATAATAATATATGTATCAATATAATACCATGGATACAATGTATCAACAAACGGCCCCTGTATGGAGTCTGTAGAAATGTATAGTGGGAAAGGCCGTAATAGAACCACTAATGATATTCATACAGTAGTAATACAATGTGCAAAAAATATTAAAGATGACTCTGTATAGAACATATACAGTAGAGGTAAACAATAAAAATAGAAATATTGAGCATATGCTCTTGCTTATATAAAAAACACCATAAACAATCAATTTATATTAGTGTGCTTAAAACACCTGGTGTGACAAGTACAATTTGCAGAGCACAGTATCAAAACATGCAGTTTGCAAAGCAAATATAGTCCAAGAGAGATACTGAGTTGAAAAACCGGAAAGAGAGGAAATCCCAATGCTGTGTGGCACACTATCCCCTTAGATTCTACTTACTCTCCTTAACCTCAATCCATATGAGGTAAGTGTCGCGCAGGGGAAGTAGAATGACTTTCCTGATAGTGTCAAGTATCCTCAGGCTTGTATTATAACAAAATTGAGTGATGGTTCATGGGTTTAAAAATGTTTGTTCAATATAGATACTTCGAGATAATAATTTTAGTAAAAGGGTCTGGATTATAAATGTAAAATTCAAATGATAGACTAAAAAGAACAAAAAGCAGAATGACAGGAATATAGCTTTTGATATTTAGCATTATTCAATCTTAAAGGCTAAAAATATGCCATGGGGAACCTAGAGGATAATGGAGCATATTAACTGCTATTTCTCTCCCTTTCTAAGAAAACTGTTTTATTTAATATCAATTTAGGTGCTTATTTTTTATTTTGTGTACATATTCTGTTATTATGTATACTGATTCGTTTATTTATGTTAGAAAAGCCGCCAGGTCAATATCCTTGTTAAGACCTTTAGGATTTAATGAACCTAGAGTATAAATCCAGTATGTCTCCCTTTTTCGGAGTTTCAATTCCCTATCCACCCCTCTTTAAAATGGAAAGAAGGATATCTGTGGGCAACGATGGATGTTAGTGCACTCTACACTAACATCCCACATGAAAAAGGGATTCAATCCATTGGTTTCTGGTTAGGAAAAGACAATAGTCTACATATACATCAACCGTCTTTTTTGCTGGATGCAATTAGATTCACTCTGGAAAAGAATTTTTTCATTTTCTAAAGGGAATACTATCTACAAGTCACCGGATCAGCAATGGGGACGAAATTTGCCCCAAGCTACGCAAACCTCTATTTGGGTCTCTGGGAAGAGGAAGTCATCTGGCAAAATAATGCCTATCTACCCAATATCGTAGCTTGAGGCAGATATATAGATGACATTATCCTAATATGGGATGGTAGTCCCACTCTCCTGGAGGAATTTGTTAATAAATTAAATATTAATAATTTTAATTTATCCTTCACAAGTAAGACAAGTCCATATGAGATTGACTTCTTGGATGTCATTTTCTTCCAGGAAAATAACGAGATCCATTCCAAACTTTATAAAAAAGACACAGACAGCAATGGATATCTCCATGCAAAAAGCTGTCATGAAAGAAAATGGATCCAAAATATCCCAATGGGACAATTTCAGAGGCTGAAAAGAAACTTTTCAAAAATACAAGACTATGACAGAGAGGCCAAAAATCTCAGCAGGAGATTTAAAGCTAGGGGCTATAATTCATATATCAGAAGCAATGAATAAAGTGAATACTATGGACAGAAAACGACTTCTCAATACAGGAAAACACAAAAAACAAAATCAAAGAAATGAGAGTGAGATTTCTGGACAGGTCAATTTTGTGACCACATACAATGAAGGAGCACTGGAAATAAAAAATATAATAAGGAAACACTGGGATATTTTAAAAAAAGACACCTTTCTTAATTCAATTACTATGGAAGAGCCAAGACTAATATATAGAAAAAAATCAGAATTTGAAAAGCATCTTGGCCCCAAGCCAATTGAAATCTAGGGGAAATTCAAAGACTAATTGCCTAATTAAAGAGACAATTGGTTTCTTTAAATGCAATAGGAAAAATTGCATAGCTTGTGCTCATCATTTTTCATCCAACAAACCGACTAAGGAGTTCATATCTGCGGTGACCAATAAACACTATAAAATTGAAAGTCTTTGCAATTGCCGTACGGAATATGTTGTGTACCTATTACAATGTGGGTGTGGCCTTCAGTATGTGGGAAGAACCACAAGACCCTTTAAGAAGAGGCTACTAGAACATGTTAATAACATCGAATCGGGAGAGAAGAATCACAGTCTGTCGGCTCATTATAGAGAAAAACACAACCAAATCCCTATCTGCCTTAAGGGGACTATAATTGAGTGTGTACAAAATGACAAAAGAGGGGGGATAGGGAATTGAAACTCTGAAAAAGGGAGACATACTGGATTTATACTCTAGGTTCATTAAATCCTAAAGGTCTTAACAAGGATATTGACCTGGCGGCTTTTCTAACATAAATAAACTAATCAGTATACATAATAACAGAATAAGTACACAAAATAAAAAATAAGCACCTAAATTGATATTAAATAAAACAGTTTTCTTAGAAAGGGAGAGAAATAGCAGTTAATATGCTCCATTATCCTCTAGGTTCCCCATGGCATATTTTTAGCCTTTAAGATTGAATAATGCTAAATATCAAAAGCTATATTCCTGTCATTCTGCTTTTTGTCCTTTTTAGTCTATCATTTGAATTTTACATTTATAATCCAGACCCTTTTACTAAAATTATTATCTCTCGAAGTATCTATATTGAACAAACATTTTTAAACCCATGAACCATCACTCAATTTAGTTATAAATTATTCCTTTTTATGATATCATTGTTTTTTAATTTTTAACAAAACCTAGCTTTTAGTAAAATGGGACATATAACTAAAAGAAATAAGAAAAATTTTCTTTCCCATTTTAGATTATGGCTATTATCTATCAATAAACTATAGAAATAGTTTTCTACAGGTTGGATGAAACATATTGTTTCATTCTATCTTAAATTTTAGAAAATTATAACTGTCCTTCTAATTTTTTAAAATATAAAGAAATATTCTTTCTATTTATTTTTTAATATATGCTGTTGTAGTTTGAAAAAACATAACAACTCGTTCTCTCCAAATGTTTAAGCTTTGGGCAGCCCACAGAAATAGGAAGAGAATGCATGTTTTTTTACGTTTTTTAACATGTAACCCATTATGTGTAATTTATTTGTTATTTATATGTTATCTACTAGAACATTTTAATTTTGTTGGTTTTAATGTAGTAATAAGTATGGATAAAGAACATTTGGCGGCTTTCAAATAACAGCTGTTTAGCATCTATAAAAAGTTCTAAAGTTTCTGGCGAAGGGGAGAATTAATATATACTTGTATGATTGTCCAACTCTGCCAGTTACACTCTGAATCTCGTAACTGGATGTCATGTGATGTACGAGGATCCAATCAAAACACACAGGGGCGTGTCGCAGCTCCGCTACAAATCCGACGGATAACCACACAGTCGGTAAATTCCTCTGAAGAAGAAGGTCGTACATGTCTCAGACCTTTGAAACACGTTAGGACCTTTTTTACCACGTTGCCAATGCCATATATTGGTATTTTGGACTGCTGATTTACTCATACTACCTTCTTTTCTAAAGAGACTGTAGTAGCTATTTTTATTCACACAGATACCGCAGAAGCTGTAACTCAATAGCGGTTATATTGTAACCTGATTTTAATTCACTTCTTGCTAATAAAATACCTCATAAACACTTGAGGTTGTTTTGTGTGAGTAATATTCTTTGGATATACTGTGCATAGTACTCTATACATAACAGGGTTGCACTATTATCGCTCTCTCTTTCTTCTCATCCACACATGTGAGCGAAAGTTTGGAGAGACAGCTACAAGCCTGAGGATACTTGACACTATCATGAAAGTCATTCTACTTACCCTGCGCGACACTTACCTCATATGGATTGAGGTTAAGGAGAGTAAGTAGAATCCCCTAAAGGGATAGTGTGCCACACAGCATTGGGATTTCCTGTCTTTCCAGTTTTTCCACTCAGTATCTCGCTTGGACTATATTTGTTTTGCAAACTGCATGTTTTGATACTGTGCTCTGCAAATTGTACTTGTCACACCAGGTGTTTTAAGCACACTAATATAAATTGATTGTTTATGGTGTTTTCTATATAAGCAAGAGCATATACTCAATATTTCTATTTTTATTGTTTACCTCTATATGTTCTATACAGAGTCATCTTTAATATTTTTTGCACATTGTATTACTACTGTATGAATATCATTAGTGGTTCTATTACGGCCTTTCCCACTATACATTTCTACAGACTCCTTACAGGGGCCGTTTGTTGATACATTGTATCCATGGTATTATATTGATACATATATTATTATCATCTACGTTAGCTTAATACTTAGAGTACATTTCTTTCTACAGTACTCTACACTGAGCGCCCTTTACATTTTACTATCTCTTGGTTCAATATTTTTGTTCTTTATTAGGACTGTGGGGTTTTGGGGATCCCACTATCCTAATAAGTAATTTGGGGCAGCATAGTGACACGTAAGCCTTTTCCTTTAACAAGGATTTTTTGAGACCAACACCTGTTTTTGCGCCGTCATCACAAACCCGTTTTTTTTACTCATATATATATATATATATATATATATATATATATATATATATATATATATATATATATATATAAAGATCTTAATACTAATGTTAAATACTAACGTTACCCTAGCTGAGTAAAAATATATCTTAAAATAGTCGCTAAAAATATATCAAAAAGTGCAAGCCATAGTCTTAATAGTACTATACACAGAAGATTGCAGTGCAATATATGTTGTGCTTCAGTGTGAGGCTCACTGAATGTTATATAGGGAGTAAGTCCTTTAAGAATTTCCAAAAGTATATAAACCTAATATACAGTATATAATACTAGTGTAATACACAGCACATCCCAACTAAGTACCACCCTCACAGGTACCAGCTACATAATGTACCCTGCACAGAACTAGCAGACTGATATAACCTAATATACTGTACAATACTAGTGTAAATGTGTTTAGTCCATGGCCATTCGAATGTAATGCATAAATTCGAACTAATTCAGATTTATTTGTAACAAATGCATTTGGATTAGTTTTGTTTCTAGGGTAATTCGGAAATTCGAAAATGAAACGCACATGTCTACATGTAATTAGAGGTCAGTGTGTTAACAACCTATTGAGCAGGAAAGTAGCCTGTGGTTTGGGCCTTGTCGCCAGAGTGAATGATATTTCAGAAAACATGTTTGGTGAATTGGGCCTACTGAATTGCAACCCAGTCCGTATATCACTTAAAAGTGATGCAGTCCCATACAGCATTACTACTCGTAGAATTCCGTTCCTGCTCATGCCTCAAGTGGAGAAGGAACTTCTGCGTATGAATAATATGGGAGTTTTTGAAGAGGTTGTTGAGGCAACTGTTAGGTGTGCCCCTATTGTGCCTGTTGTGAAAAAAAATGGGAAGGTACACATCTGCGTAGACTTGGAAAGGCTGAATGAGGAGGTGAAGAGAGAGTGATATGTGCTGTCGAGACACTTGAAGACATAGCTCCAAAACTGGCTTGGGCAAAGTTCTTCTCTACACTGGATGCTTTCAGCGACTTCTGGCAGATACCTCTAGATCCACAGTGCCACAAACTGACTACCTTCATTATACCGGTAGGTCAGTTTTGCTTCTGCAGACTCCTCTTCAGGATATCCTCTGCTCCTGAAATCTTTCAAAGAGAGATGATTTCCCTCCTAAAGGAACCACAAGGGCACGGTAGTCGTCATGGACAACATTTTAGTGTATGGGTCTACATTGGAAGAACATAATCAGTGATTGAGATGTGTGCTGCAGACCATTAGAGAGCCCGGGGTGAAATTAAATAAAGAGAAATGCCATTTTAGAAAATATGAGTTATGTTACTTTGGGCATAGCATCAATGGAGATGGCATCAAGCTGCACCCTGTTAAAATCCTTGCTATTGAACAGATGAAAAGTCCTTCTGATGTACACAAGCTGAGACAAATATTGGGCCTTGTGAATTATGTGGGCAGGTTCCATCCAGATTTAACCCAAGTACTACACCCTATCACAGAGTTGTTGAAGAAAGATGTTGCCTAGATCTTGGGGTCGTTCAGAGGAAGAAGCTTTTTTACAGGTCAAGTCCTTGCTGGGGTCTTCCCCAGTGTTAGGGTTCTATGACCCTTCTAAAAAGACTGTGGTTAGTGCTCATGCAAGCAGTTATGGGCTAGGGGCCACCCTCCTGCAGCTGATTGAGAGAAAACTACAGCCCATCACCTACTGTTCCCGTACACCGATGGCTGCTGAGTCAAAATACGCCCAAATTGAAAAAGAGTGCCTGGCTGCTGTTTGGGCCTGTGAGCGCTTCCAGCGTTACTTAATGGGTTTAGAGAAATTTAGTCTGGAGACTGACCATAAACCGCTAGTCATTCTAATCAACTCCTATGATATTGACAAAACACCCCTAAGATGTCAGAGACTTCTGATGAGGCTGCTCAGGTTTAATGTTCAGGCAGTGCATGTGCCAGGGAAACAACTGGTAGTGGCAGATACACTTTCCAGGCTCCCACTGGCTTCTGCTGAAGAATCTTCGACGGAATCCATTGTGAAAGTGTATGTGTATTCAGTTCTTGCATCCAAATCCATTTTTTAAGGAAGCTAGAGCAAATAAGAAAGGAGATACATTTAGATACAGACCTTCAAGAAGTTATTAAGTACATAAATGAAGGTTGACCCGAGAGCCGGCAGCCTAGATATCTTTAAGTTCTTACCAGTCAGAGAGGTCACAGCTCACGGAGCTGAATGTGTTGGTGCTGTTCCAGGATCGCATTGTTATTCCTTTTAGCATGCGGCAGAAGATGTTAAGCAGGATTCATGATGGCCACTTGGGCATTACAAAGTGCAGATAAAGAGCAGCTATGGTGGTATGCTGGCCTGGGATCAGTTCCGACATTGCAAGCCACGCGTCAAAATGTGCCTTTTGCTGGGAACGCCGGCCTACTCAGAGATGGGAGCCCTTGATTTCTTCTCCGCTGCCTGCAGGCCCATGGCAGAAAATAGCTGCTGATTTGTGCAAACTACTATTCCAGGTATTTGGAGATTGCACCCTTGAATGAGATCACAATTCAAGCCGTTAGCACTCATCTCAAGAGCTTGTTCGCCTGGTGAGGCATACCAATGGAGTTAGTGCTTCCATGGAGTTCAGTTCTTTCTGCAATGAATATAATTTCGTCCATTCTACGTCAAGTCCACATTACCTGCAGGCCAATAGAATGGCTGAAAAGGCACTTAAAATAACAAAGTTCATTTTGAAGCAATCTGAGCCGTACCTAGCTCTCTTGACCTATAGGGCAACTCCCATTTAGCCCGGCACAGCTGATGCTAGGACATCAGATTCTCACCACTTTTCCCTCTGTGGGTGTCTTCCAGCCAACCAGCTCTGTTCCTCGGGACGATGTCCTTAGGAGGCATGAAGACGGGTTATCGGTTCTTCTATGACAGAAGCAGGAGCTGAATGTGGGGCAAAGTGTCAGAGTTAAACTGGATGATGAGAAGAAATGGAAGACGCCTGCTACAGTAATTGGACGCTCTCCAGAACCAAGGTCTTATGTAGTCCATACTGATGGAGGGGCAGTCACATGTCGAAATAGAATACATCTTCAGCCAGTACCTGAGAGTTTGGGACTGGATGCCTCAGTGCAACCACCAGTGGGATCCCCTGTTTTAAGAGGGGTGCCTTCCCCTCAGCAAGATCATAGCGGGGATATTTCTTTGCTTCCAGCAGACTCTCAATCACCATCTTCTGTGTCAGAGGACAGTTCATGTAAAATGACATCAAGTGGAAGAGTGGTGAAACGTCCAGCACGATATCGAGATTAGCACTAGTTAGAACAGTGACCAAAAGAATGGGCAGAATAATCCCATGGTCACTGTGGACTAGAGTAGTCTACCCCAATGTTCAAGTCAGGATTGTATTTCTTGTTGTTCATATATATTCCCTTTAACTTGTTATTTGTTATACACTAAACAAAACTATTTTGGTATGCATCTTGTATACCTTGTTATTTGATGTACTCTAAAAAAATGTATGCTTTGTCCTTTGAAAAAGGGAAAGATGTGATGAAAGTGGGAGGTGATGTCACCATATGGGGGTGTGGCTTATAGCTTTTATTGTCTATGTCGCAGTTACTAAATTAGATGTGTTGTACAAGCTGTATACTTCTATGTTCTGCAATAAAATAACGTTGTACCTTCTATGCATTGTCCTGCATTTCATGAAAGAGTTTACAAACCATTTTGCCTGAATGACTCTGAGAGAGTTTAAGGTATTCCATTCTATAGACAAGATACCCTGAGGCTATTCCTCTTAGATCTAACTCAGCTAAGTTTATGGACTCAGAATTATTGAAGTTGTTCTCTTGGGTAGGGATTCCAAGAGAGATACTGACAGACTAGGGCACCAAGTTTCTGTCACATCTACTGAAAGAAGTATGTGAACACCTAAAAATTAAAACAATTTTACATCAGTTTACCATCCTGGAAACTGATGGCCTAGTGGAGCGGTTTAATTGAACATTGAAAAAAAAAGTTTTGTCCAGTCCACTGATGTACGTTATTAAGTTCAATTATTTCATCCCCTACTGTTTGCAGTTAGGGAAGTTGGTTATGCAAAACTGTGAATAGGTATTAAAGGGATTATCTATATTTTAAAACAATAACATTACTGGTGTAGATTGTCCCTTTAATTAAACATGAGTTTAAACTACTATAAGCAAAGATAAATGACCATTAAAAAAACAGTAAAGTCAAAATTAAAATGTCATGATTTAGAGCACACAACTAGAAACAACTTTCCAATTTGCATCCATTATCAAAATGTGCACAATATTTTTATATTCACACTTTCTGAGGCACCATCTCCTACTGAGCATGTGCAAGAATTCAGGGTATATACCAGTTACGTGTGGTGACATCAGAGGCTGGTGAGGCAGTGGCTAGGATACCCCTTCATTCTTTAGATATCCTTTGTTGAAGAAATAGCATTGCACATGGGTGAGCCAATCGCATGAGGTATCTATGTGCAGCCACCAATCAGCAGCTATTGAGCATATTAAGATATGATTTTCAACAAAGATATCAAAAGAATGAAGAAAATTAGATATTAGATGTAAATTGGGAAGTTATTTAAAAGTGCATGCTCTTTCTAAATCATGAAAGAAAACATATGAGTTTCATGTCCCTTTAAATGATGTCTTGGAAAACTGGTCAACTTAGTAAACATCTGCTTTTAGTCTAAAGGATTGTAACAGAAACTCTTGCCAGATAACATAATGCTTGCTCTGATTATGAGATCTAGAAATCCAGGCCCATTAAAATATGTTTAAAATATACTTTTTACTTTTATGCTGCAAATTATGCTTATAGATTCCTTCATTATTCAGTAAATATAAAAATGTCCAGTGGCAGCTGGTAAAATTTACCCCACCCCTTTAAATAAAGCCACATCCTCATATGGCACCACCAATTCATTAATTAAATAAATAAAAGGTAGACCAAAACACAGAAAAGCACTCGGGGGGAGAGAGAGACGGGGGAGGGGGGGAGAGGGAGATTAAGACACAGAGGGTTAGAGAGAAAGAAAGACACAATCACACAGAGGGTTAGAGAGACACATAAGGGATGAGAGAGTCAGAGGGGGAGGAAGAGAGACAAGGATAGAAAAGAGACCATGGGGGAGAATGACACATAAGGAGAGAGACAGAGGGGAGAGACATGGAGAGATATGGATAAAGAGAGAGATGGATAGAGAGAGAGACAGACGGATAGAGAAAGAGAGATGGATAGAGAGAGACACACACAGAGGGGAGAGAAAGAGACAGAGAGGAGATAGAGAGAGAGAGAGAGAGAGGGGGGATAGAGACAGACAGAGGGGAGAGACAGAGATAGGGGAGAGACAGACAGAGGGGGGAGAGAGAGACACACACACAGAGGAGAGAGAGACAGAGGGGAGTGAGAGAGACACAGAGGGGAGTGAGACAGAGGGGAGTGAGGGAGACAGAGGGGAGTGAGGGAGACAGAGGGGAGTGAGGGGAGTGAGGGAGACAGAGGGGAGTGAGACACATAAGTGGGGAGAGAGGGAGACAGAGGGAGAGAGGCACATAAGTGGGGAGAGAGGGAACACTGAAATGGGGGAGGCACCACTGAATGTTTAAGTAGGTTATTTTAAGTGACTATCAAATGCTAATAGACTTCAATCTATTTTAAATATCTGAAACAGAACAGCACATATGAATGCGAACATTAATAAATTATTATTTGTTGTCTACATCAGGGTTGTCCAACATACACCTAAGGAATCCTTGGTTTAAATGAAATACTATAGCTACAGGAGCCATGGAGTATATTTGCTATAACTCATTCTAAACTGCTTACTTTCATTTTATATTACCATGCTGTTGGTCTAGCTTACTCTTGTCAAGTAACAACTCATCCATACAAGCAGCATAATAGTAAGATAATGTTGTGAGAAAACACAGTTGAAGAGCTACAGAGAGTTCATAAGTCAGTAAGAAAGTGATGAGACTATAAACTACTGTGGAGTACAGAGGCAAGCTGCTAAGGTAACATTAATACGTCAGTAAGAGAGTGAGACTATAAACTAGTGTGCAGTACAGAGGCAAGCTGCTTAGGTAGTGGGTGTAAAGTTTGAGTAAACAAAATACAAAAATGATCCTTAAACTGCTGTAAAAGAGTAAAAAAACACTAAACCACATTCATTAAATTATCATTTTCACTAACAGAATCCCTTTCAGCAAAATCTAAGGTTGCAGAACTTACTTTAATAAAATGTGGTTAAAACACTGCTCTCTCTGCATCTCTTCCTGCTCTGTAAGGAAGTGACAGTGGCACATTCCACTGCACTTGGAGGGGAAATAAAGAACTCTCTTTTTCACTGGAAAAGCTGGCAGCTGCACAGGGCAGCAACAAAATAAATTAAAGTAGTTTTTTTTCCGTTTTTGTTTTGTTTTATATGATTTAACATCCAGCCCCAACCCTAAATTTCCATGACTGATGCCTCTTACTAGATTGGGTCAGCCCAAAGAGGCCTGCCTCAAATAAGCACTTATGGGCCATCCAATGATCTTAACCACTTTCATCCAGTAGGTGATGCAGCATGTTGTGTAATAGAGGGCAGCAGCCAGCAGACCTGCTTGTGCCTCTCCATTGCACATGTAGCTGTGAAAATAATTTTTTTTTTTAAGCCAATAAAAAAAATATATTTTTGCCCATATGAGAGGTGAACCCTGCCTCACCTGCCTCTAGTGACTGCACATATACATATATGCATTTTGTGACTGGCTGATACTTGTCACATGATGCAGGGGAAAGGGAAACTGAACTAACTTTAAAATCTATCAGAAAACAATCAACTACTCATTTTAGTGAATAAGGTAGAAGAACTAATAAATTGTCCAACTCCCCAAACTAAAAAGCATGTGAAAGCATTCCTGGGGCTTGTAGGGTATTACAGAAAATGTATTCCCCACTTGGCAACAGTAGCGGTTCCCTTAACTGACCTTACTAAGAAAATTGTTGCAGAGAAGATTCGCTGGACAGACTTATGTAAACAGGCCTTTCAGGAACTTAAAAATGTTTAAGTAGCCTGCCTCTTTTACGCTGTCTAGACTTCACAAATCCTTTTTCTGTTACAGACTGATGCTTCTAATGTGGGGTTGAGTGCAGTGTTATGTCAGCATTTCAAAGATGGTAAACATCCCATTTTATATTTGAGTAGAAATGTATTGCCTAGAGAGACAGACAGACATCCTATTCTGTTATTGAAAAATAATGTTTAGCTGTAAAGCAGACTGCCCTGTCACTTGGGTACTATTTGTTGGGTAGACCATTTAAACTTATTAAAGACCATGCTTCTCTTAAGTGGCTCCATGCCATGAAACATGCCAATCCTTGTATTACTCGGTGGTATCTTACTTTACAACCTTTCACATTTAACGTGATGCATCATCCTGAAAAGCTGCATGTGAATGTAGATTTCCTTTCCCAGGAGGCAAAAAGAGTTTCCTACGCTGAGTGACCATATGGCTACACACTGAAAGGGGAGGTATGTAATAGAGTTTATAAACCCTTTTGCCTAAATGACTCTGAAAGGGTTAAAGTTTATAGGCAAGATGCTGGAAGGGTCTTAAAGCAGTGCAGAGACTGCAGTCCTAATAGGATACAAGTGTCTAATGTTAGTTAAAACTACTTAAAGGGACATTAAACCCAACATTTTATTTCATTATTCAAACAGAGAATACAATTTTAAACAACATTCCAATTTACTTCTATTATCTAATTTGCTTCATTCTTTAGATATCCTTAGTAAAAGAAATAGCAATGCACATGGATGAGCCAATTACATGAGGCATCTATGTGCAGCCACCAATCAGAAGCTACTGAGCCTATCTAGATATGCTTTTCAGGAAAGAATTTCAAGAGAACGAAGCAAATTAGATAATAGAAGTAAATTAGAAAGTTGTTTAAAATGTTATTCTCTAGCTGAATCATGAAAGAAAAAATTTGGGTTTAATGTCCCTTTAAGCCAGCAGCCTTGCTCTCGGGTTACCACAGACAGGTGAGAGATACTGTATCTGCAGGACATGTGACCGAAAGCTATAAGCTACCTGGTAAGAAAGATGTTGCTTTAACTGTCTGACACTGTTAAGTATTATACTTGTTAGTTTAAGTTAACGTTTTTAAATATTGCCTTTATATATTGCATTGTTTAGATCTCTAAGTGAATGAGTACTGTTTTGTGAAAAATTACAAAGAAAAGGATTTTTGATTCAATTAAAACTCCGTCCTGTCCTTCTGAAATAAACCATGCAGTGGCACACTATCATATCCCCATAGATTTTAACAGAGACCACAGAAGAAAAAAACATAACACCGACAGAAGTTATTAATATTTCACATTCTAATGTTCTTCACATACTGTATATGTCTATCTGCATATACCCATACCTATATATCTAATCCTATAGATATATAGTGATAGGTACATATTTTACATTAACATTATCAAATATATATAGAAATATATATTTAATAATAATCAAAAATAATTTTATATGTGAAGAACATAGGAATGTAAAGTATGTGTACTGCACTTTTAGTTTCGTGATTTAGGTCTAACACTGTGTCAGGTTAGCGCACATGAAAAATTTAGTTATCATCAAGCACGTTATTGAAATATTTAATATAAAATAATCATTAAAATAATAATATATTAATAATAATATTTTTTTATAGATATAGAAAAAATAATATATATATATATATATTTTACAGTATCTTTAATAATTTTAAATATAATTTGTAGACGATTACTTTTATTTAAGATTTTTACGTGTCATATTTCTGTAAATAATTTCTTGCCTCTCAACAGATGCTCAAATAACTGGTAGTTATATAAGTAGATTTTTTCATGACTGATTTCCATTGCAAATTCTGCCTGCCATAACGTTTTGAAGAGTGTTGCTTCTGTAGAGAGGTCTAAATATAATGCGCCTTCTAGATATAAGATGCAACATGATTATCACTAAAGGTGAGTATAACTTGTGAATATGCACCAGTTAAAGCATGCTTATGCACGATTCAAGTTAGAATTAAAGCCACAAAACATCAAATAGAAAAAAAGAAAAAACAGAATCATTTAAAATGGGTTGAATTAAAATGCTGTAGATTAGAGAATGCATGTTGTACTGAATGCAAACCCAATAAAAATATTGCAGATTTGATTACTATAATTGATTTTTTTTAAAGTTATGAATAAATGACCCAAGCTAAATGCCATCTCCTTGCAAAGAATTTCATTTAAGCTTCACTGAATTGAAAAGCCTCAACCAGTATCAACATTTCTAAGTTCCTAGCAAGTAGCAGAAAATCTACCTGACAGTTACCATGGAAACACGCACAGGAAGCGTGAACCACCAGCCTATATATCCACAGAGAAACCTTTTTAATTGGAAGGCCTTTAACCCTCACATTTTTTTCTCATAGCATCAGAGTTTATTTCTAAAAAGATTATTAAATTCTTCAATTCACTTATGAAGGATGCTTCCTACTATATTTTTGTAGTTCCTTTATGTCTGTTTCTTAAATTACAAAGCAGACCACAGATAACAAAAGTTAACATAGACATTTCAATAGAATTCTGTACAATTTTCATAGTATAGAATAGAAATGAAGAAAATAAATCTATTTGAGGTCACAGATGACAATATATAGTTATATTATGACATTTTATACTTCTGTACAAACATATTAAATTGATGAAAATTGTATTTTGGTCTCAAATATGTATAAACTATTGTTGCCATTATAATAAATGTAACCGTGTTTATAAAGGAATAACATTATTTCAAGCATATCAAATTGTCAGAGTGACATATTGTTAAGAATGACATCTTTTTGACTTTCTAATTCGTGTTTGCTGTCACAAAATGCCTATTGTGTATATTCCAAAAATGTTTTCCAAAGAATATGCACTCTAAAAAAAAAAAAATGAGCAAATATTAACATATTAAACCAATAAATGAATAACTTTCAGGATAAAACTCATTAACCTGTTATTTATTTAATTATTGTAAGGTGATTTTTACACAATATTTTTAGATATTATAAACTGTTTTCAATGAAGGGCTGATACATTTTTATACATAAGCGCTGCGGAATCTGTTGGCGCTCTACAAATACCTGATAATAATAAATAATAATAATAATACATGTGCAATGTGTTGTGTGAGCACCTCCTGTAGCTGCATATCTGTAGATAACGTTATTTCTCTTTTGTATAATCATATTTTTAACAGATGCCTGTTCTGTGCACTTGGATGTTTTTCACATGGCCAGTCATTAGGCTTAGGCATTAACCCTTTAAGGACATAGCTTTCAGTTTGCTCAATTGTTTTATGAGGGAAAAATTCCGTCATATGTCCTTAAGAGGTTAATTAGTTTCTCTACACAAATACAAAGAAAGGAAAGCTTTATGTGTAATTATATAAAATATTACTTGTAAAATGAAAATAACCAAAGCGCACTTTTAATTAAGTTCTCTTTACACATCAAGTGACTTGATAGTTTCTGCATCCTCCATATCCTCTTCCCCTTCAGAAAGTCAATTAAAACACCACTCTGGTCAGAGATTTCTGAACTTTTCCTCCCACTCGCATAACATGATTTAAAAAGAAGTATATCCACCTGTTTTTTTTTATTTTTTATGTATTTTTTTTTTTTTTATCTATTAGCCCATTTTATTTTCTTCACACCAGCTTAACAATAATATAAATTACGCTGTAGTAAGTGTTTTATCATCAATGCTACATATGTCAGTACATTTTTCCACACAGAAAGCAAGTTTATTATTGAGCTGAAATGTAGCTATAAAGCAGCAAGTAACAGTTTGGAATGTTTGTGAACACACTGGGGTCGATTTATCAAGCTCCGTATGGAACTTGATGCCCCTTGTTTCCGGTGAGCTTTAAGGCTCGACAGAAACAGAAGTTATGAAGCAGCAGTCTAAAGACCGCTGCGCCAAAACTTGTCCATCTGCTCTGAGGCAGCGGACAGAAATCAACCCGATCGAATACGATCGGGTTGATTGACTCCCCCTGCTAGCGCAAATCTTCAGGGGGCGGCATTGCACCAGCAGTTCACCAGAACTGCTGGTGCAATGATAAATGCTGACAGCGTATACTGTCTGCATTTATCGATGTGTAGCAGACATGATACGCTACATAGTATCATGTCCGCTCGCACTATAATAAATAGACCCCAAAGTATCAATACAATATTTTTATTTTGATTAATGAACCACTTTGCTTATTGGGATTTTCTTGGGTGTAATAAAATTTAGAATTCTGAGCTGCAGTTGTGCTGAGTCATTTTGCTTTATCAGTTTCTAATTCTGGTGCCATGGCTTAGTTTTATTGTTGTCAGAAACTAATTATAGCCTAGCATCAGATGTGATAAATTGGACTTTCTAATTTAATTTTCTCCTAAAATTCACCTTAGTTGCACTCTATCTTACTGTACCCTCTTTATTGTGGTCTCTAATGCTCACTGTTCTCTCAACCCTGTTTTAGTCCTGTTGCCCTCATGTATTTCTTCTCTCCCCCTTTCAGGTCCACAGTTTTCAATCAACCACTGCTCTATTATTGGGGTTTTCTCAGTTTTGCCATTTCCTTTATTGTACACTAGAGAAAGGTGAAGGAGCTGGGTCTGGTAGGCCCCATACAATTACATATGAAATTGTGATATTGGTAATACTGGATCATTTGAAAAAGGGGGTATTGAATTTCACCCATTATGAAGAATATCCACCCTGACCATAGGCATTGGCTGTTGGGAATGGTTGTAGGAGGTGTTGGTCTATGTTTATTCTGCCTAAACTGAATGACATGATCATCAACAGCAACAGTATATCCTTAGTAGGGCGGCGTTATGTGCACACTACTTGTGGGACTATGCTGCTTGAGTTGTGTGGGTGAAAGTGTGCATAAGTGTCTTGAAGTAAGTAAAATCTATATTTTTGGGTGAAGCATGTGACTAGTTGGTTAAGCAGCAGTGATAGTAAGATGAAGTATCTTGATAAGGCACTAACATGTATTTTTACTGGTAGCGCAAAAATCCTTTCACTGACCCTACATGTCTATATTTATTAATTTTAACATAAAGGATTTAAAATACATAATTTTGTTTCTCAGTTTCTTTTTGTCCTTCCCCCTTCAGCTCATAAACATCTAAAATTTGGTATATATTTCCTTGCCTTGTGAAAGCAGATAGCAGACAGGCAGACTGTAGAAAACAATAATTATAAATCAAAGTGATTATGTGCTGGATAATGGTACAGAGATGAGAGAAACATGCTAAGAATTGCTATGGGGTAGATATAAAAAAAAACAACAGCTAAGTTTGTGCTATATAAACATCGGAACAGGGATAGATAACGAGGTAGTGTATGATAAATACTGGCTGACACCTTATTTCTGACACCTGACTCCTGATGCCTGACACCTGATGTCTGACTCCTGGTACATGATGCCTTACTCCTGTTGTCTAAAACCTGACTCATGATACCTGACTCATAATATCTGATTTCAGAGTCCTGATACCTTATGTCTGACACCTGACTCTTGATGACTGACTCCTAATATCTGATGTCTGACTCCTGATGTCTATCACTTGACTAATGATATTTGATGCCTGAGGCCTGATCTCTGACACCTGACTCTTGATACCATACACTGGATGTCTAACACCTGACTCCTGAAGTCTGACACCTGATTCCTGTCTACTGACACATGATGCCTGTCTCCTGTTGTCTGATACCTGACTCCTAATATCTGATATCAGAGTCCTGATACCTGATGTCTGACACCAGAGCCCTGATGACTGACTCATGATGTCTGGTACTTAACTCCTTATATCTGATGCCTGATTCCTGTTGTCTGATACCTTACTCCTTATATTTTATGTCAGAGTCCTTATACCTGATGCCTGACACCTGACTACTGATGACTGATTCCAAATATCTGATGCCTGACTCCTGATGTCTGACATTTGACTCCTGATATCTGATGCCTGAGCCCAGATGTCTGACACCTGACTCTTGATACTATACACTGGATGTCTAACACCTGACACTGTATGCCTGACTCTGGATACTTGACATCTGATAACTGACTCCTGATTTCTGATACCTGATTCTTGATACTTTATTGCTGATACCTGAGTCCTGATACCTGATGTCTGACACCTGATATCTGCAGCATGAGGAAATATGGTGTTTTGGAGTATTGACCATGGAGTTTAAGTGGATGGCTGATAAAGATTGAGAGGAGGAAGGATGGTATTTTAGAGGCGAGGAGTATGGTGTCCTTAAATCTACACCATATACAAAAAAACATCACAAGCATGCTGCCTATTGCTATACTGACATGATCCTAAGAAGACCATATTATTATTTTTCCCTAAAAGGAGACATTATCATAGCTGCTAAATGACTCATCTCTGCTCAAAAAAGGATATTTTTAGATTTTTGGTCATCCTTGAAGGGACATGATACTCAAAAATGTTTTCTGCTCCATCTAAAAAAAATAATGATTCAATGTATTACAGGACTTTGCTTTTTGTGAAGAAGAAAAAAAGTATCTTAAAAGTGTGCTAATGTTTATTCACCTACACCTCAGTCCAGTATGAGGAATTTATAACGATTTTATTACCATCTATCTAGTTCTGTTGTTGGGTGCTGTTATTTTTACTGTGTATACAATCACGGCAGCCAGACACAGTGATTGTATACTTAAAATGGAGCCTAGAAACTGGCATGCTACAGTACAAGCGATCACATGTGATCAAATTTAAGAAATGCCAAGCCATTGTTTGTTACCAGGGGATATTGTTGTCCCCTTCTCTTCCTGTAAGCCTCTATGTCAATCAAAGTGTGAATTTAGCACCCAGGGCTGGATGTTGCTGAGTCACAGGATGTGTACCTGGTCCGGTCTTGGAGTGCAGTTCCCTTCCATGTTTTGTATTTTCTCTGGGTGATTACATCCACCTGTGCACCCCTTCTTTGTTCTCAGTTTGTTTGGCTTTGTGAGCTCGCATGATGGTGTGGCTGTGTTAGGGACTCAGGCAGTGGAAAGGACCTTGACGTGGTGCCTGAGCTTTCCCATTTGGCCAGATGCGGTAACTAACCTTTCCAGTTGTGATTTTATCTTAGCTGTGAGCTAGCTGGTGAGTGCTGGGTGTTTCTATGTGTTTTAGTACTTTTTGTTTGTAATCCCCCTTGTTTCTTGCACCCATTCCGGACTGGGGTTAACTGCCTGTGGCTCTGGTGACATCACAGCTTTTTTGGAGTGCTATTTAGCACCCAGGGCTGGATGTTGCTGAGTCATAGGATGTGTACCTGGTCCGGTCTTGGAGTGCAGTTCCCTTCCATGTTTTGTATTTTCTTTGGGTGATTACATCCACCTGTGCACCCCTTCTTTGTTCTCAGTTTGTTTGGCTTTGTGAGCTTGCATGATGGTGTGGCTGTGTTAGGGACTCAGGCAGTGGAAAGGACCTTGATGTGGTGCCTGAGCTTTCCCATTTGGCCAGATGTGGCAACTAAACTTTCCAGTTGTGATTTTATCTTAGCTGTGAGCTAGCTGGTGAGTGCTGCTTGTTTCTATGTGTTATATATATATATACTGTATATCTGTATATGTATGTGTATATAAAGATATACAGTATATATATATATATATATATATATATATATATATATATTACAGTATATATATATATTACAGTATATATATATATATATATATATATATACATATATATATATATATATATATATATATATATATATATATATATATATATATATATATATATATATATATTAGAAATGTATTCTTATAAAGTGTATTTTTTTTATAATTTTATTTTTATGAAGTGATTTTATTTTTTATTTATTTTTGTATTTCCTGCCCTTGGCGATAAAAGGGTAAATAAAAAATGTCAAAATGTCTTTAGGTAAATACCCTAAGGTGTCTAATATCTCCAAATATTTACTTTTTGTTTAGCAATTTTGGATTGGGTAACCTTTCTTAAGCTTACAGTCCAAGAATATATAACTGTAGAATCCAACACCTCCAGTTCTGAAGTCGATGCACTTCCATAAAATTGAAAAATCCTTTATTTAAAGGGACATGAAACCCAAATTTTTTCTTTCACGATTTAGAAAGAGCATACAATTATAAACAACTTTCTAATTTACTTCTATTATATATTTTGCTTCATTCTCTTGATATTCTTTGCTGAAAAGCATATCTAGATATGCTTAGTAGCTGCTGATTGGTAGCTGCACATAGATGCCTCCTGTGATTGGTTCACCTTGTGATTTGCTATTTCTTCATTAAAGTATATCTAAAGAATGAAGCAAATTAGGTAATAGAAGTAAATTGGTATGTTGTTTAAAATTGTATTCTCTACCTTAATCATGAAAGAAAATGTTTGGGTATAGTGTCCCTTTAAGCAATTTATCTTAAAAATAAAAGCCATAAAAACAAAGTTGAATCTAGAATAAAGGCCTAAACTCTGGTTGGTACTGTATGCCAAACATGTTTCAGGCTTCCCCCTCAGCCATTGGTCACTGACATGTTTAGTGCACTAACCAGACTGCTATATAGCGGTCGATTTATCAAAGGCTTCACAAGCCTTTTGACCCACTACGGCTGCAGGTTCTCCCAAGAGAACCTGCACGCCGTATTTAACAAGCAGCGGTCATCAGACTGATGCTTCCCTAATCTTTCGCCACCTCTAAATTGGCGAAGTTAAATCTCCGCGGGCTAGTCCGACCAGGGAGATTGCCAGCTTCTGCCCGCGCGTGATTGGCTGTGCGCGGGCAGGAGGTGGGATTGCACGCAAGCGCAAAATAGGGCTTATGTGAAATGCTCAATTCATGTCCACCTCAACTTGATAAATCTACTCTTAAAGGGAACATATAAATTAGAGACACCTGCAAGGCTGGATTGGCCTATCAGGATACCAGGCGATTTACTGGTGGGCTGCAGCAGCTGGGGCTGGAAATCTACAATTTAAAGAGGTGATTAATGGATGTAAATGGGCTTTAGAGTGCATATAATAACAATCTGGCACTTTTTTTAATACAAACTAATATAATATAATTGAGAAACAAAATATTGGGGGAAGGAGTATCCCAGTAATCAAGTTTGAGAAAAAGATGGTGTTTGCATTATACTGCGTGAACGGAAAATAGGACTGGTCTCCAAATTTTTCAAGGCTGCTTTTATTCCCAATTCAGCCATGGGCACCTGTGTAGGTATTTCTTAAAGAAAAACAAATACTAAACGATGGCTTCAAAATACAAAAAATGTATGTACATGTATAAATATAGATATAACTTATTAGGGTATTTATATGATACACACTCCCCTTTCCCTACTCATCTCTATTTTTTCCAGACCAAGAATAGCACATTTTACCGTTACACCACTAATTCCATCCTTCTAGTATTTATTATAAAGAGAACTGCAAAACAGTTCCCACCCATTTGCAGTATTCAATCCCTATTTATTGTTATTTTATGTATGTATATAGGGTATAAAAAAAAAAGCGCTTGAGAGGTGTCATGATTACTTTATATAAATATATTCAAGGCTCATATACTAAGATGGCAGAAGCTCTGTTTATTCCAAGAAAATCGTTTGTAACAAGAGGTCACAATTTAAGACTGCAGGAAAGGACGTTTTTTTTACTGTAAGAGCAATAAAATTGTGGAACTCATTACCAAAGGAGGTAGTGAATGCCAATACCTTAGATTCATTTAAAATTTAAGCTAAACTGGAAGCATTTTGTAAGTACATTTGATTTGTTTAGGTTAACTTCGGTCTTTTTTCAACCTCATCTACTATGTTACTATGTTACTATGGGTGTACCTTAAAGAAAGACAATAATTAGGGTGAAACCCATACACAGAAAAAAAAATAATAATTTGCCATTTAAGCAAGGAAACTGTTGATATAAAATTTTTTTAAGGGGTTAAGATATGTAAATGTTTCTAGAAATATTTGTCTCTG
Source organism: Bombina bombina (assembly GCF_027579735.1). Taxonomy (NCBI): domain Eukaryota; kingdom Metazoa; phylum Chordata; class Amphibia; order Anura; family Bombinatoridae; genus Bombina; species Bombina bombina. The sequence goes on along the minus strand of NC_069504.1, from coordinate 65,606,452 downwards.
TCTCTTGAAATTTATTTTATTTTAAAGGGATAGTAAACACCATGAGATTGTTATATTAAATGTTTAATTAGGTGTAATGAAACAACTTTGCAAGTAACTTGTATTATTTATTTTGCCCCATCTCATATAACAGCTTTAAAAATTGTGTATTATCTAATGCTTAAACTTGACTTATCAAGGCTAACCCTGCTACATATATTTCCCTACTTGAATTTAACAAATATCAACTGCATAACAATTAATTTTATCGTAACATTAGATCTAGACTTGCTGCAAACTTAAGCCTGGATAGTCTTCTCCAAATAAGGCAAATGGTGAATGTAGTTTGAGTATTGAATATCAATTTTACAAACAAGATGTTAATTTGTTTTAAAAACATTTAGTCTTGGCTGATATGTTATTCTATAGCAACACAAGATAATGTCTGTCCTTTTAAGCAATAAAATAATAATTATATTATGCAGTTGATGTTTTTAAAAGTAATAATACAAAAATAAATGATGTATTTTTTGATAGAGATTTCAAATGATAATTTGTTATCCCCTAATATTAAATTCAGACCTTCATATCTTTATGGATAATCTCAGCTTTCTAGAGTAAAATAGTCAAGAGTACAATAAGTCTTAATAAATAACCTTTATTATTTCCATCTGTCAACATATAATACAATGAAAGTTATTTTCAAAATCATCTAAATGTGTAACATCAAAACATTAGAATTTCAGATCCCTGTACATTCAGTTACCTTTCCTGATCCCTCTGCATTCAGTTTCCAGCCCCCAAATATTTGAAAACATAATAAAAAATAAGCATGGCATTGTATAAAAAACATGTCCTTACACTTGTTCTAAGTCTTAAAAGAACATACAGTACATTTTAAGAGAAAATGAAACACTGATAAACAAAATATGTGAGTCATACCCTAGGTTTTTGAAGACATTGACATAATACTTAGAATAAAAGTTAATACAGTTAGCACAAAGTGTTTCCAGGTAGCTATAGAAACATACATTCTAACTTCTACTGTTTTATAAAAATACAATTCTAAATGTTAATATTTTAAAATAAAATAAAAACTTCTTTTAAATATATGTAATGCATTTAAAATAATTGTAATATATCTATCCTATCTGTCTGTCTGTATATAAATCTGTCTGTCTATATGTCTCTCTATCTATCTGTCTATCTTTCTGTCTCTCCACATGTATGTCTGTTTATCTATCCATTTAGCCACTGGATCAGCAGATAGTGACAACTAAGCAACAGGAGTAGGTTGATCTGATGTGGTAAGGTAAATCTGGGTACACTGAAATCCACAGGAGATGAAATGAGGAGACCTACAACCAAGCCATATGGTACCAGATAATGGTATGGAGTAAATTAAATCCAAGATAATTTTACCATGAAGCAGGGCCGGATCAATATATTGTGCTGCCTAGGTCCAAGAATGAAATGATGCCCCCCCCCCCCCAGTAGTAACATTACTAATTAACATATTAACCTATGCTGAACTTACTAAGCCTGCTTGCCTGCCAGCATGAAGCCAATGCTTATACAAAATTGCACAATAAGTGGGAAGTTAGTTAGGTAACAGAAGCACTTGTCCCTCCTTGAATGTTACACCTGACTGGATCTGTGTTTCTGTGCATAATGAGGATATGCTGTTGGCAGCCTGCCACTTCCCTATGGAGACAGAGGAGAGGAGTGTGTTCTGGGTCTGACAGTAACTGACTCAGTCACTGAAATGCTGCCCTTTGTCATGTGCTACCTGGGTCATTTGGACCCACTTGGTCTTATGGTTGAGCTGGCCCTGACATGAAGAAATAAATAGAGAGGTTGGAAGAGAATTACATCAGGATTGTATAACAAATGTCAAATGATTTTAGATGGCATATGTAAGGCTCGTGGGATACTCCTCTATCAGACTGAACTCGGACAGTAGTCTTGTTATGCTGGCATCGAGCCGGAATGATAGGGAATATCCCAGAGCAGAGATAGTTAGTGAGATGAGGAAGGCAGCACTCACCACAGGCAGGACGGTCCCCAGCGGAAACAGCGGAGCAGTCCAAGGATGAACCACTAGAATGGTCAGGCAGGCAGGGTTGAATCTTTTTTTGATTAAAGCTGGTTTGCCTCTTCTGCAGAAAATACATTGTCTCAAAATAACTACCCTGGATGGCACCCCCCTTGGTTCGGGTGTGATCCAGCACCCCTGACCCTGACTGTTGGAGTCCTCCACACTTAACAGCTGCAGTTTGAGGTCATTCATTCCCCAGCACAGCCTGTCATCCTTGGTCTTTCTTGGCTTCAGGTACACAATCCACAGTTTGATTGGGCTGAGGGACAACTGGCCTGTTTCCACTCCTGCCTTGCTAAAGTCATTCCTCTGCCCCGTATTCCCTTAGCCAGTACAGAGACTCTTTCAAACCTTCCTTCAGTATACACGGACTTTGCGGATGTGTTTGAGAAAAAAGCAGCCGATGTACTGCCACCCCACCGTCCTTATGACTGCAAGATCGACCTCTTTCCCGGAGCCCCACTTCCTAAAAGGAGGACTTATCCACTCTCCAAGGCTGAAACCAAATCCATGGAGGAGTACATTAAAGAGAACCTAGCTAAAGGGTTAATTCACCCTTCCTCCTCTCCTGCTGGGGCTGGCTTCTTTTTTGTCAGTAAGAAGAATGGTGGGCTCAGATTCTGCATTGACTACAGGGCCTTGAACAACATAACCATCAAGAATCACTATCCCTTACCATTGATCACCGAACTGTATGATTCACTCCATGATGCTCGCTTTTTCACCAAATTGGACTTATGCAGGGCATACAATCTGATTCGCATCTTTCCAGGCCACGAATGGAAGACCACCTTTAACACAAGATCTGGGCATTACGAATATCTTGTAATGCCCTTTGGGCTGTGTAACGCCCCTGCAGTCTTCCAGGAATTTGTCAAAGATGTCTTCTGTGACCTCCTCAATAGTGATGTCACGAACAGTTTGCCGGAGAACAGTTCCCGGCGATCTTAGCTTGTTCACATTCTTTGCGGCGGGCGAACATATGCAATGTTCGATCCGCCACCTATTCGTCATCATTGAGTAAACTTTGACCCTGTATCTCACAGTCTGCAGACACATTTGAGCCAATCAGCAGCAGACACTCCCTCCCAGACCCTCCCAGCTCCTGGGCAGCAGCCATTTTAGATTCATTACGATCCTGCATTCTTAGTGAGAGGAGGGTTAGTGCTGCTGCGATTTTATAGGGAAATCGATAGCTAGGCTAGTGTATTCAGTGTCCACTACAGTCCTGAAGGACTCATCTAATTTCTTCTGTAAGGACAGCACCCCAAAAAGCCCTTTTTAGGGCTAGAACTTCAACTCAAAAAGCCCTTTTTAGGGCTAGAACTTCAGTCTTTTTTTTTTTTTGTAATCTAATTGCATTTGCCTGCCTGTGTGTGAGGCTCACAGCAAATATTGTGACTAATTGCTCTGTGCCACCACTCATATCTGGTGTAACATTAGTGTAAATTTAAAAAACAACAACTTTTACATCAGTTTGCTAGTGTAATCTAATTTCATTTTCCATCAGGCCTGTGTGTCAGGCCCACAGCATATACTGTGATTAATTGCTCTGTGCCACCACTGATATCTGGTGTAACATTAGTGTAAATAAAAAAAAAACAACTTTTACATCAGTTTGCTAGTGTAATCTAATTTCATTTTCCATCAGGCCTGTGTGTCAGGCCCACAGCATATACTGTGATTAATTGCTCTGTGCCACCACTCATATCTGGTGTAACAGTGTAAATTTAAAAAAAAAAACTTTTACATCAGTTTGCTATTGTAATCTGATTTCATTTTCCATTAGGCCTGTGTGTCAGGCCCACATCATATACTGTGATTAATTGCTCTGTGCCACCACTGATATCTGGTGTAACATTAGTGTAAATTTAAAAAAAAAACTTTTACATCAGTTTGCTAGTGTAATCTAATTTCATTTTCCATCAGGCCTGTGTATCAGGCCCACAGCATATACTGTGATTAATTGCTCTGTGCCGCCCACCACTCATATCTGGTGTAAGATTAGTGTAAATTTAAAAGAAAAAAACTTTGACATCAGTTTGCTATTTTAATCTAGTTTCATTTTCCATTAGGCCTGTGTGTCAGGCCCACATCATATACTGTGATTAATTGCTCTGTGCCACCACTCATATCTGGTGTAACATTAGTGTAAATTAAAAAAAAAACAAAAACTTTTACACCAGTTTGCTAGTGTAATCTAATTTCATTTTCCATCAGTCCTGTGTGCCAGGCCCACAGCATATACTGTGATTAATTGCTCTGTGCCACCACTCATATCTGGTGTAACATTAGAGTAAATTTAAAAAAAAAAAACTTTTACATCAGTTTGCTAGTGTAATCTAATTTCATTTTCCATCAGGCATGTGTGTCAGGTCCACAGCATATACTGTGCCTAATTGTTCTGTTTTCCACCACTCATATCTGGTGTAACATTAGTGTACATTTTTTTATAAAAAACTTTTACATCAGTCTGCTAGTGTAATCTAATTGCAGTTGCCAGGCCATCCTGCCACTGCCAGCCTCAGTGCCACCACTCATATCTGGTGTAACATTAGTGTAAATTTTTTTAAAATTTTTTTTTTACATCAGTCTGCTAGTGTTATTTAATTGTAGTTGCCAGGCCAGCCTGCCACTAGTGCCAGCCTGTGTGTCAGGCTCCCAGCATATACTGTGCCTACTTTCATCCTCAGTGCTACCACTCATATCTGTTGTAACATTAGTGTAAATTTTTTTTAATTTTTTTTTTAATTTTTTTTTACTTCAGTTATTTAATTGTAGTTGCCTGTCTGCCAGCGTGTGTGCCAGGCCCACTTTCCAACTAGTGCCACCAATCATATTTGTTATAACAGTATTTTTGTAAATATTTTAAAAAAAAACTTTTTTGACTGTGAAACATCAGTCAGCTAGTGTAATCTAATTGCAGTTGCCTGCCTGCCAGCGTGTGTGCCAGGCCCACTTGCCAACTAGTGCCACCAATCATATTTGTTATAACAGTAGTGTAAATATTTAAAAAAAAACTTTTTTGACTGTGAAACATCAGTCTGCTAGTGTAATCTAATTGAAGTTGCCTGCCTGCCAGAGTGTGTGCCAGGCCCACTTGTCAAGTTAGTGGCACCACTCATATTTGTTGTAACAGTAGTGTAACTATTTAAAATAAAAAACTTTTTTTGACTGTGAAACATCAGTCTGCTAGTGCAATCGAATTGCAGTTGCCTGCCTGCCGGCCAGCATGTATGCCAGGCCCACTTGCCAACTAGTGCCACCAATCATATTTGTTATAACAGTATTGTCAATATTTAAAAAAAAAAAACTTTTTGACTGTGAAACATCAGTCAGCTAGTGTAATCTAATTGCAGTTGCCTGCCTGCCAGAGTGTGTGCCAGGCCCACTTGCCAACTAGTGCCACCAATCATATTTGTTATAACAGTAGTGTAAATATTTTTTAAAAAAACTTTTTTGACTGTGAAACATCAGTCTGCTAGTGTAATCTAATTGAAGTTGCCTGCCTTCCAGCATGTGTGCCAGGACCACTTGCCAAGTTAGTGGCACCACTCATATTTGTTGTAACAGTAGTGTAAATATTTTAAAAAAAAAACTTTTTTGACTGTGAAACATCAGTCAGCTAGTGCAATCTAATTGCAGTTGCCTGCCTGCCAGCGTGTTTGCCAGGCCCACTTGCCAACTAGTGCCACCACTCATATTTGTTATAACAGTAGTGTAAATAATTAAAAAAACAACTTTTTGGACTGTGAAACATCAGTCTGCTATTGTAATCGAATTGCAGTTGCCTGCCTGCCAGCGTGTGTGCCAGGCTCACTTGCCAAGTTAGTGGCACCACTCATATTTGTTGTAACAGTAGTTTAAATATTTAAAAAAATTTTGACTGTGAAACATCAGTCTGCTTTTTTGTGTCAGGCTCACAGTGCATACTGTGCCCACTTGCCCAGTGCCACCACTCATATCTTGTTTAATAGTAGTGTAAGTGTACATTTAAAAAAAATAAACTTTTTGGATTGTGAAACATCAGTCTGCTTTTTTGTGTCAGGCTCACAGCGTATACTGTGCCCACTTGCCCAGTGCCACCACTCATATCTTGTTTAATAGTAGTGTAAGTGTACATTTAAAAAAAATAAACTTTTTGGATTGTGAAACATCAGTCTGCTTTTTTGTGTCAGGCTCACAGCGTATACTGTGCCCACTTGCCCAGTGGCACCACTCATATTTTGTTTAATAGTAGTATAAGTGTACATTTTTAAAAAAATGACAGGCAGAGGCAGGCCACCCCGCAGGTGCCGTCATGGTCGTGGTGCGGTCGTGGTCGTGGTGCTGTGATTCCCTTTGACCCTACAATAATTCACAGTGTTCAGAAGCCACGTGCCATGAATGCGAAAAGTTCTGAGGAGGACCTAGTTGAATGGCTAACACAGGACACCCAATCTTCTACAGCTTCCGCTCTTAACCTTGACGCACCATCCACCTCCAGCTTAGCTGCGGGCACCTCTCAAGTGAACAGTGCCACTCACTCGCCTGCCACCACCACCAACACTAGCACCACAGCTGCTTCACTTGATCTGTCAGAGGAGTTATTGACACATCAGTTGGAAGAAATTAGTGATTCACAAACATCGACAGAGGATGTAGATAAAAGTGATATATCTCAGTCAGGCAGCATTACAGACATGGACGTATGGTGCGATGATGATGGTGATGTTGTACCCGCTGCTGCTTCCTTTGTTGATTTGTCAGATACAAGTGAAGCGGTTGATGATGATGCGTCCGTGGATGTCACGTGGGTGCCCGCTAGAAGAGAAGAAGAGGGGCAAGTTCAGATGGGGAGACAGAGAGGAGGAGGAGGAGACGAGTTGGAAGCAGGGGGAGGTCATCGCAAGGAGCTAGTGGCACAGTCAGACAGCATGCATCGGCACCCAGGGTCAGCCAGACAGCACGCCAATCAACGCATGCTGTGGCCACCACCATGCCTTCATCGCAGAGCTCAGCAGTGTGGCATTTTTTTGTGTGTCTGCCTCTGAAAACAGCGATGCCATTTGCAACCTGTGCCAAAAGAAACTGAGTCATGGGAAGTCCAACACCCACCTAGGTACAACTGCTTTGCGAAGGCACATGGTCTCACATCACAAATGCCGATGGGATGAACACATGAGTAGAAGCAGCACACAAACTCAAAGCCGCAATCCTCCTCCTGGTCCGGCATCTTCAGCCACGTCAACCACTGCTGTCCTCCTTTCCCCCTCTCAACCATCCGCCACTCAGTCTCTCTTACGTAGCAGTTTCTGGTCATCTGCCCATAGTCAGGTGTCTGTCAAGGACATATTTGAGTGTAAGAAGCCAATTTCCCAAAGTCACCCCCTTGCCCGGCTTTTACCATACAAGCTGGTGGAGTCTGAGGCGTTCAAAAAATTTGTATCTATTGGGACACCGCAGTGGAAGGTACCCAGCCAAAATTTCTTTTCACAAAAGGCAATCCCCAACCTGTACTCGATTGTGCGAAAGGAAGTAATGGCATGTCTGGCACACAGCGTTGGGGCAAGGGTCCATCTGACCACTGATAGCTGGTCTGCAAAGCATGGTCAGGGCAGGTATATCACCTACACTGCACATTGGGTAAACCTGCTGATGGCTGACAAGCATGGAATGCGTGGCTCTGCAGAGGAGTTGGTGACACCGCCACGACTTGCAGGCAGGCCTGCTGCTACCTCCTCTACTCCTCCTACTCCATCCTTTTCCATAACCTCTTCCTCGGCTGAGTCCTCTTCTGCTGCTGCGTCTTGCTCCACATCAACGGCACCTCCCCAGCTCCCCAGGTACTATTCAACATCCCGAATATGGCAGTGTCACGCCGTCTTGGGGTTGACTTGCCTGAAAGCCGAGAGTCACACCGCACCATCACTCCTGTCCGCCCTGAACGCACAGGTGGATCAGTGGCTGACTCTGCACCAACTGGAGATTGGCAAAGTTGTTTCAGTCCCCTCTGCCTGTCTGCTTCTAGGCAGGAATAAATCCCCCTGCCAGGCTGCTTCTTGGCAGGAATAGATCCCTCTACCTCCAAATAGTGGGACCAGGGCTATCGTGGCTGAGACCGGGGTCAAGCCAGCGGCTGTATCTCCCCCAGCTGGGCTGGTCTCAGTGGGCTCCCAGGCAGGTAGCGTCCCCTCTGCCTGTCTGCTTCTAGGCAGGAATAGATCCCTCTGCCTCACTGCACACTTCCAGCAGGTAGCGTGCCCTCTGGTTTCCTATAGGCAGGAATCGATCCCTCTGCCTTGCTGCTCCTTTCAGGCAGGCCAGCTCTTTGCATACAGGCCCACAGACTCCGTAACAGAATGCTGGGTCAGAACCTCTGCAACTGGTATACCTGAAAGAATCAGACAGCACAAAAAGGCAATCCTGGACCCCAACCTGTACTCGATTGTGCAAAAGGAAGTAACCTTACCATGGGTCACAGACCGCATGTCTTATTGTTATACTCTGTCAGGGAAATTATATAACTATCAATCGTATCAATCAAATATATATTGCATCTATTGATCTCTGTAATTCGTATCTATCAAATGTATATTGCATCTTTTGATCTATGTTATTCGTACCTATCAAATGTATATTGCATCTATTGATCTATGTAATCTATGGATCTATCTATCAAATCGATCGATCTCGTGGCTGGACTGTTTTGTGACAGCCACTTGTGTTTCAGCCAAATTTGAAGTAGGAGGACAGACCAAGCATCTTCTTCCATCTCCCTGTTCCGAAAATTAAGGCCATATAGACCTCCCCCGATAGGGGGAGTAACAGGTATTAAACTGCTAAGAATAGTGCTACTAAGTACTTAACACACCACGGGTCCCAGACCGCATGTCTTATTGTTATACTCTGTCAGGGAAATTATATAACTATCAATCGTATCAATCAAATATATATTGCATCTATTGATCTCTGTAATTCGTATCGATCAAATGTATATTGCATCTTTTGATCCATGTAATTCGTATCTATCAAATGTATATTGAATCTTTTGATCTATGTAATTCATATCTATCAAATGTATATTGCATCTTTTGATCTATGTAATTCGTATCTATCAAATGTATATTGCATCTTTTGATCTATGTAATTCGTATCTATCAAATGTATATTGCATCTTTTGATCTATGTAATTCGTATCTATCAAATGTATATTGCATCTTTTGATCTGCCTTGCTGCTCCTATCAGGCAGGCCAGCTCTTTGCATACAGGCCCCCAGACTCCTTAACAGATCTCTCTTGCAGGGAGAGGTGCAGCCAGAAGGCAGGGTCAGAACCTCTGCAACTGGTATACTCGATTGTGCAAAAGGAAGTAACCTTACCATGGGTCTCAGACCGCATGTCTTATTGTTATACTCTGTCATGGAAATTATATAACTATCAATCGTATCAATCAAATATATATTGCATCTATTGATCTCTGTAATTCGTATCTATCAAATGTATATTGCATCTTTTGATCCATGTTACACGTACCTATCAAATGTATACTGCATCTATTGATCTATGTAATCTATGGATCTATCTATCAAATCTATCGATCTCGTGGCCGGACTGTTTTGTGACAGCCACTTGTGTTTTGGCCAAATTTGAAGTAGGAGGACAGACCAAGCATCTTGTAAAGTCTGAATGGACTTCTGGGTTGTGGAACACAACTGCAGAGATTATAATAAACTATGAAATGTATCACCCCTTACGTATGGTATCACCAATATTGGTAGTGATATCAGGTATTGACGAGAGAGTGAGTTGATATAGAATTATGGAAATACACTGATGATGTTTGAGTTTCACAATCACTCAGATGTGCGAGAGTGAAGAGAATAACAGATCTCTTATCCCTGAGTCTGGCGATATCAGCTTTACAGGATGAGGGCAAATTGTAAGTAACAGCAGTATCCTCTATGAGAGTGAACAGTTCGTGTATCGAGTATCCCCTCTGGAGGGTAATAACAGTCTTGGTTTAAGAAAGTGAACAGTTCATTTACCTGTGTCGCTGCAACTAGCAGCGTTAAGAGCGCTGGTGTAACAGAGCGGGGAGGAGACTGGTAGATGACGCGCTGGATGATTGACAGCGCAGAAGATCTCCGAGTCCCGTGTTCCGTGTTAGCCGGTTGCAGTGAATTGGAAGTTGGATGAGGTGCTGGCTAGACTCCCGGTGGGGACTGAAGGTTCACTTTCAGGTGGAATCCAACACACCTCTCCTCGAAATAAGTGGCAGTTTATGGAATCCTCAGTTAGAGACGGCTAGAGTCGTAATTGTATAAAAGGAAGCAGAGGAATACAAACAATTGATTGTTCCATTTGTAGGGAAACAACATCCAAATGTTTTCACAGAGAAGATTTTGTAATCCACAGTTAGTTGCAGTAAGCAATTATTCAGAAAAGTGTACGAGAGCTCAGTATGAGCAGAGTTACTCGAGACAAGCAACAAAATACTAAGCACCTGCGCTTTGCAGAAACAGGTGATTTAAAGACTCTGTAGGCAGGGCTAAAAGGAAGCAGGTAGAAATTTAAAGGTACATGCAAACTGTGATATGATCCTTACACATCTTCTTCCATCTCCCTGTTCTGAAAATCAAGGCCATATAGACCTCCCCCGATAGGGGGAGTAACAGGTATTAAACGGCTAAGAATAGTACTACTTAGTATTTAACACACCACGGGTCCCAGACTGCATGTCTTATTGTTATACTCTGTCAGGGAAATTATATAACTATTGTTATACTCTGTCAGGGAAATTATATAACTATCAATCATATCAATCAAATATATATTGCATCTATTGATCTCTGTAATTCATATCGATCAAATGTATATTGCATCTTTTGATCTATGTTATTCGTACCTATCAAATGTATATTGCATCTATTGATCTATGTAATCTATGGATCTATCTATCAAATCTATCGATCTCGTGGTTGTGCAAATGGACTGTTTGCGGTGCGTTAAACGGGGAGTTAGGTCTGTCACTGTGAAGCGGGCATAACCCTTACACTACCTGATCGATACAACATCATACCTGATGTTTTAAAGCACGTTATTCCAAACAATTTAGGAATGCTAGGTGATTTATGCCCTTTATGGCTTAAAACTAGACTCTGCATCAACTATTTAATTTTCCATGGGAGTTTTGCCATGGATCCCCCTCCGGCATGCCACAGTCCAGGTGTTATTCCCCTTGAAACAACTTTTCCATCAGTATTGTGGCCAGAAAGAGTCCCTGTGGGTTTTAAAATTCGCCTGCCCATTGAAGTCAATGGCGGTTCGCCCGGTTCGTGAACATTTGCGGAAGTTTGCGTTCGCCGTTCGCGAAAGCAAAATTTTAGGTTTGTGACATCACTACTCCTCAACCGCACTGTCATTGTTTATCTGGATGATATCCTTGTTTCTCTTCCACTTTAGAGGAGCATCATAGGTGCGTGAGACAGGTGGTTCTTCATCTCAGAATTCTTTGGTAGCCAAGCTAGAAAAGTGTGAGCTTGATTAATTTCAGATCCAATTCCTTGGATATGTCATCTAGAAGGAGGGTTTTGCCATGGATCCTGCTAAACTCACCGTAGTACTAGAATGGCCTCATTCAGAGGTTCTTGGGATTCTCCAATTATTACCACAAGTTTATAAAGAACTTTTCTCAAACAGTAGTAGCTCCTCTCACTGAATTGACAAAACAGAGCAAAGACTGAAAACATTGGCCTCCTGAGGCCATAAACACCTTCTCTTGTCTGAAAAAGGCTTTTTGTTAAGCTCCTGTGCTCCGCTATCCCTATCCTGACCTACAATTCACTTTAGAGGTTGATGCCTCTGAGATAGGTGCTGGAACAGTTCTTACCCAAAGGGACCCTATGACTTCCAAGTCACACCCTGTAGCCTTTTTCTCTAAATGCTTTACTTCTGCTGAGAGGAACTACGATGTGGGTAATCATGAACTCTTAGCCATTAAGATGACTTTGACTGAATGGCATCGCTGATTAGAGGGCACCGCCAATCCTATTCAGATTCTCACCGACCACAAGAATCTGACTTACCTAGAAACTCAATCCTCGACAGGCCAGTTGCGCCTTGTTCTTTTCCTGTTTTAACTTTGTGGTCTCTTATCTTCCCGGGACCAAGAACAAGAAGACGGACACCCCTTCCTGTCAGTTCCCTCACTCAAATTATTCCTCAGAAGTGCCTATTTAAACACATCACACCCCCTCCTGTGTGGTTGCTCAACTCAATACCACCCTTCTGCAAAGATTGCAATGTGCTCAGTCTAATAAACCTCCTGGTGCCCCCATGGCTTCCGATATCCTCTTTGTACCTCAACCTACAAATCCCTGTGCTAGCCTGGGCTCATGATAGCAAACTCTCAGGACATCCTGGTTTGACTAAGACTTTCAAGCGTCTTTCCAAACATATTTGGTTGCCTACTATGCAGTCTTATGCTCAGGATTATGTGAAAGCCTGCACAATTTGTGGGGCCAACAAGACTCCCCTATCCTTGCCTCCTTTCTTGCTCCAACCACTTTCCATTCCCAAATGACCATGGACACACGTAACAATGGACTTCATTGTGGACCTTCCTTCTTCCGACCACCTTACTGTTATCTGGGTTGTGGTGGACCGCTTTTCCAGACTGGCTCACTTTGTACCCCTAACCAAACTGCCTTCTGCTCAGGAATTGTCATCCCTTTTTCTCTTGCATGTGGTGCAACTTCATGGCATTCCTGTGAATATTGTTTCTGACATAGGTCCACAGTTCATCTCTGCCTTCTCGAGAGCCTTTTGTAAGTTGATTGGAACCACTATTTCCTTGTCGTCTGGCTACCATTCTCAGAAAAATGGACTAACTGAGAGAGCAAACCAGGATCTTGAAGCCTACCTTAGAGCCTTTGTAAACGCTCACCATACCAACTGATCTGAATTGCTACCCCTAGCTGAGCTGGCAAGAAACACTCATTGGCACTCTTCTCTTCGGTGTTCTCCGTTACAAGCCACAGCAGGGTATCAACATCATGTCTTCCCTCTTTCAGCTCAGTCCACTGGGGTACCTGCCGCAGATCAACATGTCACTGAACTCACCACTCATTGGCAACGTATTTGCTCTCAGCTGCGTTCAACTGTCTCTAGATATAAGAAGTTTGCTGATCATCATAGGGCTTCTGTATGTGCCATCCCAGTGGGTGAATGTGTTTGGATCTCTACTCGACACATTCATCTAAATCAACCCTGTCACAAATTGGGGCCTAAGTTTATCGGCCCTTACAAGGTCCTGAAAAGACTGTCTTCTGTTGCCTACAAAGTTGCCTTGCCAAAAACCCTATGCATGCATCCAGTCTTCCACATCTACCTACTTAAACCTTACATCAAGAATAGATATTCCCGGCTCCGAGCTCCTCCTCCTCTGCTCTTGGTTCGTGGTAACCGCGAATATGAAGTAGCTAATATTCTGTACTCCAGATACAGGTGCAGACAACTGCAGTATCTGATACATTGGAAGGGTTACTCCATGGCAGATTGTTCCTGGGTTCCTGCCCATGATGTGCATGCTCCATCTCAGGTCTCTAGATTCCATGCTGCTCATCCTTTGAGGCCGACTCTGGTTCCTGGAGGGAACCCTTGAGAAGGGGGCTATGTTACGCCACACTGCTCTAGCCGTTGCTATGGTATATGCACTCTCACCACCGTCCTGCAACTGCCATGGTGCTCTTGAAGAGTATGCAGCAAAGAAACAGAGTGAAGCACTCACTGGACTATAGAGTAGTCATGACAACTAAAGTAAACACTCCGGGAGAAAACTCCCAGTTCCTGTTTATCCCTGCATTGAGATTATGTAATACTCCTGTGGGCACAAACACTTCAATGCAGGGATAAACAGGAACTGGGAGTGTTCTCCCGGAGTGTTTACTTTAGTTGTCATGACTACTCGATACCTAGGATGTAGGTGTGATTGGGAGTTGTCCAATGGTATTACCTGCAGTGTGGATTGTTCCATTTGCATGCAGTCCAGGGGCACTGACTGGCTGGGGTAGTGAGAGTATGGTGGGGTCACTGATCATTTTTTACACAAAGAAACACTTTTTGGTAAGATCACTATACATGATTTGACATACACAGATGCAATTTTTAAGATATGGCGATTCTTGTCATATAGCATTGTTATATTTTATTCACATTTGGCTACCTATATGGTTCAGCCCCTTAATGTTTGCACACGGTCTCCAGAGATTGGTAACCGGATTGGGGGAGGGGCCGACAGGCCTTTGTAAGTTTGTTCATTTGTACACTCTGGTTGTCAGAAAAAAGGAAACATCACCAATCTTTGCTATATATATATATATATATATATATATATATATATATATATATATATATATATATATATATATATAAACAGATATAGATATCAGTTGCATATCGAAATAGCTATTTAAAAATAACAAGTGAAGAACATTTAAATCTCAAGCATTTCTATTAAAAACACATTAAAATTAAATAACAATGATATTGCATGTTTCAAGGTATTTGACTGGAAACGGCTCAAAAGTGTATAAAAATATATATTTCAATTTATATATATATATATATATATATATATAGTATATATAATCCACTGAAAAAAAGTGCACTCCCACGAATAGTAAATTTCAATTCTGCCAGGGTGCTATAGAAAGTTCAAATATCCAAGTTATAACACAAGCACTCAATGGACTTGATACAGGTGAAATAAAAAGTGTTTTATTCCATATAAACTTGTGACGTTTCGGGGTGTTCATCCCTTCATCAGACCAACAATTGTACAGAGTGAATTAAACATTTTATACCCATTAAAACCCCATCCACTGTGCAAAAAAAACACTAAAATGTTGCCATAGCAACCATAGAAAAGACAAATATATTGTGAATGCTCATAGTTACTAATCCTGTGTTAATATTATACAGTGCAATAATAAACATTTAGGCCTCCATTACATATGCAGCATTGCCCGCAAAATCATATGCAGCGTCGCCCGCAAAATCCTCCGCCGGCAGTTTTTACGTGATTTTGGTATTACATATACGGCGTAGCATACAAGTTACGCGTGCATATTTCACCCTTCTCTCGCAATTATTACTCCCCTAGGCTAACATGGGACCACGTCGTAAATTGGTATCCAATATCCAGTGCAAGGCCTTACGTGGCGAAAATGGAGAAATCTTACTCCATTTTTACCTCGCCATAAAAGGCAGCCGTAGCAGGCCTTGCGTATGGGAGTATGGGAGCACCGTAACTCCTGAAAATGCCTGCAAAAATAAACTAACACCTAACGCATGCGCAATGTCTATCTACCTATCAACCGCAATCCCCCACCGCAATAACTAATAAAGTCTATTAACCCCTAAACCGCCATAGCCCACACCGCAATAAACCTATTCTAGTATTAACCCCTTAACCGCCATTGCCCACAACGCAATAAACCTATTCTAGTATTAACCCCTAAACCGCCACAGCCCACATAGCCTATTAAATGTATTAACCCCTAATCTGCCGCCGCCAATGTCGCCGCCACTATAATAAAGTTATTAACCCCTAAACCTAAGTCTAACCCTAACTCTAACACCCCCCTAACTTAAATATTATTTAAATAAATCTAAATAAATGTACTATTATTAAGTAAATTATTCATATTTAAAACTAAATACTTACCTATAAAATAAACCCTAAGATAGCTACAATATAATTAATAATTACATTAAACCTATTTTAAGATTTATTTTTATTTTACAGGCAACTTTGTATTTATTTTAACTAGGTACAATCGTTAATACATAGTTATTAACTATTTAATAGCTACCTAGTTAAAATAAATACAAATGTATCTGTAAAATAAATCCTAACCTAAGTTACAATTACACCTAACATAAACTAACACCTAACACTAAATTACAGAAAATAAAAAAAAAATATTTGTAATTTTGTATAGGGTAGGGAATTTTATTATTTTAGGGGGCTTTTTTTATTTTATTAGGGGGCTTTTGATTAGGTGTAATTAGTTTAAACTTCTTGTATTTTTTTTTATTTTCTGTAATTTAGTGGGGGGTTTTTGTACTTTAGTTTATTTTCTTTAATTGTATTTAATGTTAAGTAATTGTAGTTAATTAATTTAATTTATTTAATGATAGTGTAGTGTTAGGTGTAATTGTAACTTAGGTTAGGGTTTATTTTACAGGTAAATTTGTACTTATTTTAGCTAGGAAGTTATTAAATAGTTATTAACTATTTAATAACTATTGTACCTAGTTAAAATAAATACAAAGTTGCCTGTAAAATACAAATAAATCCTAAAATAGCTACAATGTAATTATTCATTATATTGTAGCTATCTTAGGATTTATTTTATAGGTAAGTATTTAGTTTTAATTAGGATTAATTTAGTTAATAATAGTAAATTTATTTAGATGTATTTAAATAATATTTAAGTTAGGGTGGTGTTAGGGCTAGGGTTAGACTTAGGTTTAGGGGTTAATAAATTTATAATAGTGGCGGCGACGTTGGCGGCGGCGGCAGATTAGGGGTTAATACATTTAATAGGCTATGTGGGCTATGGCGGTTTAGGGTTTAATACTTGAAGAGGTTAATTGTGTTGTGGGCTATGGCGGTTTAGGGGTTAATAATTGAGTTATTACTTGCGGTGTGGGTTTGATGGCGGATATAGGGATTAATAGTTTAAATAGGCATATTGCATTGTGGGGGTTGTCGGTCTAGGGGTTAATATATTTATTATTAGTAGTGAGAGGGGGGGATTGCGGATATAGGGGTTTTACGTGTCGGGCTTATTTTTGGGAGGCGTGTTAGACTTTTACGGGAGATTTGTTATTTTCTTTACTTTTCTTAGGCGCCGGCAGTTTCTAAAGTGCCGTAAGTCACTAGCGACTCTAGACATTTGTATTTACGCTCATTTCTGGACATCGCTAGTTTATCCGACTTACGGCACTTTATGAACTGCCGGCAGGGTATATGCAATAACTCGATGTGTGAGGTGAAATTACGGGCGGCGCAGGTTCCCACGCTTGCGCCGAAATCTGCGCCATATATGTGATTGCGCCCATAGTGTACTAATAGTGGGACCATCTGCAGACACTCAAGCCTTGCTAGTGATAAAAACAAATTCTCCTTTTAATATTATCACAAACCTCAGTTGTTATTCCTGCACTAAGAAAATGGCTGCACTAAGAAATGGCTTCTTAAGCCCCGCCCTTTTTATTTCACCTGTATCAAGTCCAGTGAGTGCTTATATATAGACACTAAATTTTACAGACAAATACAGGGGGAATTGAAGGCCCTATTCCCATGGGAACTTACAATCTAGACAAGCGTGGTTTCTATGGGGCTAAGTAGCTCTTATGTTTTAATCACTTTAGGTATTATGTAGGTATATAAGGTTGGGTTGTAAGGTGGGATGTTATGCATATTTCTTGTATCATTTGACAAAGGGTCCAGTCCGGTATCCGAAACGTTAAGATAACTTTGTAATAAAAGTTATGGATTGCATCTTTACAAGTCCATTGAGTGCTTTCTTTGTATATATATATATATATATATATATATATATATATATATATATATATATATATATATATATATATATATATATATATATACGTAATTACACACACACATTTTTATATATATATATATATATATATATATATATATATATATATATATATATATATACATACAAGCTCTCAGCTAAGATTTAAAAGCAAAAATGGAAAGGTTAGTCACCGCATCTGGCCAAAATATATACACACATTGAATCCCTTTCTAGTCAAACACCTCCTCATATACCATATCCCTTTTAACCATATTAAAACATTTTTAACACTATTTAAATGATATATTACTATTTTACCATGTATATAAGTGTGTTTTATTGTGTTTTTGATGTGGTCTGTGCACATTTTTTTTACCTTACACATTACTTCAGGTATCAAGTAACGCTAAATATTCTAGCGTAGATTTGGCTTTTGCTCAAGTGCAAACTATAACTTTGAACTCGTAGTGCAAGTTAGCATTTTTTCTATATCATTTTAAAGTATAGGTTGCGCTAAAGCAATGTCGGCCATGCTAGCCCTTCTCTGGTAAACAAGCTTTACCGTAGCAGCGGTAATGTTATCATGGTCCAGTGACATTGCGTATTGAGTCCAGTGCAATCATTAGCGCACCACTTGTAATCTGGCCGTTGGTGAGACAATAACAAGAGATATATGTGTGTAGCCACCAATCACCAGCCAGCTCCCAGGAGTACAAATATATATATATATATATATATATATATATATATATATATATATATATATATATATATATATATACAGAGAGAGAGAGAGAGAGAGAGAGAGAGAGACAACACTTGTTGTCCCGAAACATGTTGTCCCGAAACATCACAATAAATATTTTCTTCTGTTATGTGTGATCAGTCCACGGGTCATCATTACTTCTGGGATATAACTCCTCCCCAACAGGAAATGCAAGAGGATTCACCCAGCAGAGCTGCATATAGCTCCTCCCCTCTACGTCAGTCCCAGTCATTCTCTTGCACCCAACGACTAGATAGGATGTGTGAGAGGACTATGGTGATTATACTTAGTTTTTATGACTTCAATCAAAAGTTTGTTATTTTAAAATAGCACCGGAGCGTGTTATTACTTCTCTGGCAGAGTTTGAGGAAGAATCTGACAGAGATTTTTTACTATGATTTTAACCGGAGTCGTTAAGATCATATTGCTGTTCTCGACCATCTGAGGGAGGTAAAGGCTTCAGATCAGGGGACAGCGGGCAGATGAATCTGCATTGAGGTATGTGGCAGTTTTTATTTTCTGAATGGAATTGATGAGAAAAGCCTGCCATACCGTTAAAATGACATGTATGTATACACTTCAGTATTCTGGGGATGGTATTTCACCGGAACTACTGTGTTTAAGGTCACTAATCCTTTTAATAACTATTCTCATGTTAAACGTTTTTGCTGGAATGTAGAATCGTTTACATTGCTGAGGTACTGTGTGAATAAATATTTGGGCATTATTTTCCACTTGGCAGTTTTTTGCTTTATTTGTGACAGTTTCGTTTCTCTTCACTGCTGTGTGGGAGAGGGAGGGGCCGTTTTTGGCGCTCTTTGCTACGCATCAAAAAATTCCAGTCAGCTACTTTTATATTTCCTGCATGATCCGGTTCATCTCTGACAGATCTCAGGGGTCTTCAAACTTCTTTGAAGGGAGGTAAATTCTCTCAGCAGAGCTGTGAGAATTCTTATAGTGACTGTGTATAAAAAACGTTGTTTTTGTTTTCTTATGTACAAATTTAATTAGTGTTGTTTTTTACTAATGGGAACAAACCTTTGCTAAAAGTTGTGTTGTTTTAAAGTTTGATGCAATAACTGTTTTTCAGTTCATTATTTCAACTGTCATTTAATCGTTAGTACCTCTTTGAGGCACAGTGCGTTTTTTTGCTAAAAAAGATTATAACCAAGTTGTAAGTTTTTTTGCTAGTGTGTTAAACATGTCTGACTCAGAGGAAGATATCTGTGTCATTTGTTCCAATGCCAAGGTGGAGCCCAATAGAAATTTATGTACTAACTGTATTGATGCTACTTTAAATAAAAGTCAATCTGTACAATGTGAACAAATTTCACCAAACAGCGAGGGGAGAGTTATGCCGACTAACTCGCCTCACGCGACAGTACCTGCATCTCCCGCCCGGGAGGTGCGTGATATTTTGGCGCCTAGTACATCTGGGCGGCCATTACAGATAACATTACAAGATATGGCTACTGTTATGACTGAAGTTTTGTCTAAATTACCTGAACTAAGAGGCAAGCGTGATCACTCTGGGGTGAGAACAGAGTGCGCTGACAATGCTAGGGCCATGTCTGATACTGCGTCACAGCTCGCAGAGCATGAGGACGGAGAGCTTCATTCTGTGGGTGACGGTTCTGATCCAAACAGATTGGACTCAGATATTTCAAATTTTAAATTTAAATTGGAGAACCTCCGTGTACTACTAGGGGAGGTCTTAGCAGCTCTCAACGATTGTAACACTGTTGCAATACCAGAGAAACTGTGTAGGTTGGATAAATACTTTGCGGTACCGGCGAGTACTGACGTTTTTCCTATACCTAAGAGACTAACTGAAATTGTTACTAAGGAGTGGGATAGACCCGGTGTGCCGTTCTCACCCCCTCCAATATTTAGAAAGATGTTTCCAATAGACGCCACCACTCGGGACTTATGGCAAACGGTCCCCAAGGTGGAGGGAGCAGTTTCTACTTTAGCTAAGCGTACCACTATCCCGGTGGAGGATAGCTGTGCTTTCTCAGATCCAATGGATAAAAAATTAGAGGGTTACCTTAAGAAAATGTTTGTTCAACAAGGTTTTATATTACAACCCCTTGCATGTATCGCGCCGATTACGGCTGCGGCAGCATTTTGGATTGAGTCGCTTGAAGAGAACCTTAGTTCCTCTACGCTAGACGACATTACGGACAGGCTTAGAGTCCTTAAACTAGCTAATTCTTTCATTTCGGAGGCCGTAGTACATTTAACCAAACTTACGGCTAAGAACTCAGGATTCGCCATACAGGCACGCAGGGCACTGTGGCTAAAATCCTGGTCAGCTGATGTTACTTCTAAGTCCAAATTACTTAATATACCTTTCAAGGGGCAGTCCTTATTCGGGCCCGGTTTGAAAGAAATTATCGCTGACATTACGGGAGGTAAGGGCCACGCCCTACCTCAAGACAAGGCCAAAGCTAAGGCTAGACAGTCTAATTTTCGTCCCTTTCGGAATTTCAAAACAGGAGCAGCATCAACCTCCACTGCACCAAAACAGGAAGGAGCTGTTGCTCGTTACAGGCAAGGCTGGAAGCCTAACCAGTCCTGGAACAAAAGCAAGCAGGCCAGGAAACCTGCTGCTGCCCCAAAGACAGCATGAACCGAGAGCCCCCGATCCGGGACCGGATCTAGTAGGGGGCAGACTCTCTCTCTTCGCCCAGGCCTGGGCAAGAGATGTTCAGGATCCCTGGGCACTAGAGATCATATCTCAGGGATACCTTCTAGACTTCAAATTATCTCCCCCAAGAGGGAGATTTCATCTGTCAAGGTTGTCAACAAACCAGATAAAGAAAGAAGCGTTTCTACGCTGCGTACAAGATCTGTTAACAATGGGAGTGATCCATCCGGTTCCGTGGTCGGAACAAGGACAAGGGTTCTACTCAAACCTGTTTGTGGTTCCCAAAAAAGAGGGAACTTTCAGGCCAATCTTAGATTTAAAGACTCTAAACAAATTCCTAAGAGTTCCATCGTTCAAAATGGAAACTATTCGGACAATCTTACCCATGATCCAAGAGGGTCAGTACATGACCACAGTGGATTTAAAGGATGCTTACCTTCACATACCGATCCACAAAGATCATCACCGGTATCTAAGGTTTGCCTTCTTAGACAGGCACTACCAGTTTGTAGCTCTTCCATTCGGATTGGCTACGGCTCCAAGAATCTTCACAAAGGTTCTGGGTGCCCTTCTAGCGGTACTAAGACCGCGAGGGATTTCGGTAGCTCCGTACCTAGACGACATTCTAATACAAGCTTCAAGCTTTCAAACTGCCAAGTCTCATACAGAGTTAGTTCTGGCATTTCTAAGGTCGCATGGATGGAAAGTGAACGAAAAGAAGAGTTCTCTCTTTCCTCTCACAAGAGTTCCATTCTTGGGGACTCTTATAGATTCTGTAGAAATGAAGATTTACCTGACAGAAGACAGGTTATCAAAACTTCAAAATGCATGCCGCGTCCTTCATTCCATTCAACACCCGTCAGTAGCTCAATGCATGGAGGTGATCGGCTTAATGGTAGCGGCAATGGACATAGTACCTTTTGCACGCCTACACCTCAGACCGCTGCAATTATGCATGCTAAGTCAGTGGAATGGGGATTACTCAGATTTGTCCCCTACTCTGAATCTGAATCAAGAGACCAGAAATTCTCTTCTATGGTGGCTTCATCGGCCACACCTGTCCAGGGGAATGCCATTCAGCAGGCCAGACTGGACAATTGTAACAACAGACGCCAGCCTACTAGGTTGGGGCGCTGTCTGGAATTCTCTGAAGGCTCAGGGACTATGGAATCAGGAGGAGAGTCTCCTCCCAATAAACATTCTGGAATTGAGAGCAGTTCTCAATGCCCTTCTGGCTTGGCCCCAGTTAATAACTCGGGGGTTCATCAGGTTTCAGTCGGACAACATCACGACTGTAGCTTACATCAACCATCAGGGAGGGACAAGAAGCTCCCTAGCAATGATGGAAGTATCAAAGATAATTCGCTGGGCAGAGTCTCACTCTTGCCACCTGTCAGCAATCCACATCCCGGGAGTGGAGAACTGGGAGGCGGATTTCTTGAGTCGCCAGACTCTTCATCCGGGGGAGTGGGAACTTCATCCGGAGGTCTTTGCCCAAATACTTCGACGTTGGGGCAAACCAGAGATAGATCTCATGGCGTCTCGCCAGAACGCCAAACTTCCTCGCTACGGGTCCAGATCCAGGGATCCGGGAGCGGTTCTGATAGATGCTTTGACAGCACCTTGGAACTTCAGGATGGCTTATGTGTTTCCACCCTTCCCGCTGCTTCCTCGATTGATTGCCAAAATCAAACAGGAGAGAGCATCAGTAATTCTAATAGCACCTGCTTGGCCACGCAGGACTTGGTATGCAGATCTAGTGGACATGTCATCCTGTCCGCCTTGGTCTCTACCTCTAAGACAGGACCTTCTGATACAGGGTCCATTCGAACATCAAAATCTAACTTCTCTGAAGCTGACTGCTTGGAAATTGAACGCTTGATTTTATCAAAACGTGGTTTTTCTGAGTCGGTTATTGATACCCTGATTCAGGCTAGGAAGCCTGTTACCAGAAGGATTTACCATAAAATATGGCGGAAATACCTATACTGGTGCGAATCCAAAGGTTACTCCTGGAGTAAGGTTAGGATCGCTAGGATATTGTCTTTTCTACAAGAAGGTTTAGAAAAGGGTTTATCAGCTAGTTCATTAAAGGGACAGATTTCAGCTCTGTCCATCTTGTTACACAGACGGCTGTCAGAAAATCCAGACGTCCAGTCCTTTTGTCAGGCTTTAGCTAGGATCAAGCCTGTGTTTAAAGCTGTTGCTCCACCATGGAGTTTAAACTTAGTTCTTAACGTTTTACAGGGTGTTCCGTTTGAACCCCTTCATTCCATTGATATAAAAATGTTATCTTGGAAAGTTCTGTTTTTAATGGCTATTTCCTCGGCTCGAAGAGTCTCTGAGTTATCAGCCTTACATTGTGATTCCCCTTATCTGATTTTTCACTCAGACAAGGTAGTTCTGCGTACTAAACCTGGGTTCTTACCTAAGGTAGTCACTAACAGGAACATCAATCAAGAGATTGTTGTCCCATCCTTGTGTCCAAATCCTTCTTCAAAGAAGGAACGTCTTTTACACAATCTGGATGTAGTTCGTGCCCTCAAGTTCTACTTGCAGGCAACTAAAGATTTTCGCCAAACTTCTTCCTTGTTTGTCGTTTACTCTGGACAGAGGAGAGGTCAAAAAGCTTCTGCTACCTCTCTCTCTTTTTGGCTTCGTAGCATAATACGTTTAGCCTATGAGACTGCTGGACAGCAGCCTCCTGAAAGAGTTACAGCTCACTCCACTAGAGCTGTGGCTTCCACTTGGGCCTTTAAAAATGAGGCCTCTGTTGAACAGATTTGCAAGGCTGCAACTTGGTCTTCGCTTCATACTTTTTCCAAATTTTACAAATTTGACACTTTTGCTTCTTCGGAGGCTATTTTTGGGAGAAAGGTTCTTCAGGCAGTGGTTCCTTCTGTATAATGAGCCTGCCTATCCCTCCCGTCATCCGTGTACTTTTGCTTTGGTATTGGTATCCCAGAAGTAATGATGACCCGTGGACTGATCACACATAACAGAAGAAAACATAATTTATGCTTACCTGATAAATTCCTTTCTTCTGTTGTGTGATCAGTCCACGGCCCGCCCTGTTTTAAGGCAGGTAAATATCTTTTAAATTATACTCCAGTCACCACTTCACCCTTGGTTACTCCTTTCTCGTTGATTCTTGGTCGAATGACTGGGACTGACGTAGAGGGGAGGAGCTATATGCAGCTCTGCTGGGTGAATCCTCTTGCATTTCCTGTTGGGGAGGAGTTATATCCCAGAAGTAATGATGACCCGTGGACTGATCACACAACAGAAGAAAGGAATTTATCAGGTAAGCATAAATTATGTTTTGTTTGTCACTGATGTCCGAAGTCCAGAGAGTGCTTAATTTTATTGCATATTCTATATACCTGATAAAAGCACCCTAGCAAATTGAAATTGGCTGGTGAGAGTGCATATACTATATATCTTGGATATATATATATATATATATATATATATATATATATATATATACTGTATATATATATATATATATATATATATATATATATATATATATATACTGTCACACACATAAAAAAAAGTCCATCACTCGCTCACAAGCTCACAGCTAAAATGAAAGCAAAACTGGCAGAGTAATTTACCGCATTTGGCCAAATGGGACAAGCTCAGGCACCACGTCAAGGTCTCTTCCTAGTGCCTGAGTCCCTATTGCAGCCTGGGACCAAGTCAGGGTTCACAGACTTATGTAATCACTCCGGGCGTAACCCTTACATGTTCCCAGTTTATTTATTAGCCTGCATTTGTGCGTGTGGCTGCAGTTGTGTGGCTGCAATAGGGACTAGGAAGAGACCTTGATGTGGTGCCTGAGCTTGTCCCTTTTGGCCAAATGCGGTAACTAACTCTTCCAGTTTTGCTTTTATTTTAGCTGTGAGCTTGTGAGCGAGTGCTAGACTTTTTATGTGTGTGACAGTGTTTATTTCTGTAATTCACCCTGCGGACCTGCACCCAGGCAGGCCCAGGGTTAACTGCCTGTGACTCTGCAAGTGGATGTAGCTTTATGTGAGTGCGATAGCAACCAAAGCTGAGCCTGTTTGTGAGTCATGGGATGTCTACCCGGTCCGGTCTGGATGTGCTTGGCCACTCCTAAACTTTGCTTACACCCGGAGTGATTACATAAGTCTGTGAACCCTGACTTGTTCCCAGTTTATTTATTAGCCTGCATTTGTGTGTGTGGCTGCAGTTGTGTGGCTGCAATAGGGACTCAGGCACTAGGAAGAGACCTTGACGTGGTTCCTGAGCTTGTCCCATTTGGCCAAATGCGGTAACTAACTCTTCCAGTTTTGCTTTTATTTTAGCTGTGAGCTTTTGTAATTTCCTTAAGCACATACAAAACAGGAAAGGACTGCACTCTCAGACTGGACAGGGTACAAATCCTAAGTCACTGTAAAACCCACAGCCTTGAATATATATATATATATATATATATATATATATATATATATATATATATATATATATATATATATATATATATATATATATATATATATATATATATATATATATATAAAAACAGAAGTAAATTAACATGTATTTTAACTTTGTATGCTCTAGCTGAAGCATGGAAGTTAATTGTTGACTTTCTGTCACTGTAAGGGCTATATATACTGTATAAGGGTTTAGAGCAGGAAAGGATGGTCCACAGATTGAGAAAGGAGAAATGGTCATTTGTTACACTGGCTATTATACGTTTAGTTGATTATTGAGGAAGAATGACATATTCCAAAGGTTCATGAAGAGGATTTAAAGAGGGGTAAGGATGTCTACATTAAAAGGTGAAATGGAAGAAAAGTGTATGGTGTTTGTTGTAGGGGAGGCTGGGTCAAGTGAAGGTTTCTAAAGAAAAGATTTAACTAGAAAATGTAAGAGAATGAATATGTGTGGAAAGATTTATGCAAGAAGAAGGTGTGAAGAATAAGTGTTGAGAGGGATTAGGAGTAATTGGAATACAATAAAATGATAAAATCACAAAGAACCTCATCCTCTATATCCAAAACAGATTTTAATTTTTGGGTGGGCTAATCTAATTGATTTTAATCGTTTCAATTTGTAATGGATTTCCTTTTTTGGTGTGCTGAAATATTAAAGGGACAGTTCACCCAAAAACTTTCTCCCCTTTAAGTTATTCCCAATGATCCTTTTTACCTGCTAGAGTGTATTAAATTGGTTGCAAGTAGCTCCTTTACTCTTATTTCAGCATTTGAAATAGCTGATTTAGCTTGTGGTTTCCCAACCTATACTGAAAGTTTTGATACTGGCGTATATGCTATTGACAAGCCTAAGTAAACACAACCAGCAGAAGAGATTACACCCTCAGTGGGGGGCATGATAGTTAAGTAATAAAATTATAATTTTCCATTGTTCTCTCTATGTATTGAGCTTTGGTGTTCCAGACAAATATAAGATAAGGAAGCAAGTCTGTGTACATGAAAGTGATAACATAATGAGATCTGATATTACCTGAAGCTCAACCCATTGTAATAGGCTGTGGTTTCAAAGCACAAAACCAGCTACTTCAGATACACAAATAAACCCGAAAATGCAATTTCTCAAATATTTTATACTCTGCAGTTGGTATAACAAATCATTTAAAATACATTTATGGAAAAACAATTTTACAGTGTACTGTCCCTTTAATTCAAGACCAAATGTGTAAATAATGTTTTAGTATAACTATTTCGACATTCTAATTGAATAAATTATAGTAAAAAGAGGGAACCATAAAAATGTTACAATGTATTTATTTTATATTCAAATTATTCAACAGTGTTTGCATTATTAAAAGACATAATTGCAGTGCTTATATGTTAATATGTTTAAATATGTTTTATGTAGCAGACCTTTAACTGAAACATTTTGGCACTTTACACATTTTTTTTATAAAAGGTAATAATGATAATAATTAATAATAATAATAGTTCAGAATAATTCAATTTTATATGTTATTTTAAACATTATTTCATCTGTTCATATGTAATTGATCACAGCTTGGCTAATATTAGATATCAATATTTTACAGTATTTTAATTAGGACTTTTTGGACGCCCATGATAAAAGTACATGTCATAAGGAATGTAAGATAAGGAGTTAGGATCACCTTCATTTAAATGACAACACCATTAATAGGTTGCAGCACTCTCTGACAGCTAGGAAGTAACAGAACATGTTGGAAAAAAAAATGTTACTTTCTTTGGATGTCACATCCTCCACATGAAACAAACTTCCACCTACATAGTTATACATTATGCACAAAAAACATACACAGCGCATTAGAAAGCAATGTGGTGCCAACCAGTGCTCAGTGGGTTTGTTACAAAAAGCAATATATCAGTCATAGCTGTCACTCCAATGTTAAAGTGCCACTGAGAGATTGACATACAGTGAACAATAACAATAGGATATACGTTCCATAGTTGACAGCAACTGGAACAAAAAGGAAATCAGCACCAAGAAATGAAAGCTTATAGGAAAGAAGTATTGGAATGAAAACAGAACTTATGCAGTGAAAAAAAAATTCCCAGAGCATTATGTATAACAAATATATATCTATGTATGTGTATATATATATGCGATTACTAAAAATAGTAATAGTTTACATAGTTCAAGTAACCTAAAGTCTGTCATTAAAAATATTGAAAAAGAAGAAAGGATCGGAGAGCTTGTAAGTATAAACATAATTCTTTCATAACTTCGATAAAAATGGAGAGCCGGAACAGAAGGCAGGTGAGCAAAAACACAAATGGTTTACGCGTTTCGGCTGAGCGCCGTATTCATAGCCTACAGTGCTATGTTTGGCACAAACTTAAAAAGGTAATACTTGCATATCATTGGGTAAAAACAAAAAAATGCCCATTAAGCTAGTAGCCTGTAAACGGCACAGAAATCACACATTGCACAGGTGAAATGAAAACTTGCATTCCACACAACATAATCACACAATAATTACAATGTACAATGAAGATACAAATTATTAGGATTTGTATACAGAAGGAAATAAAAAATTGACCATATTCAGGATGTTTGATAATAGTACTTAAGACAATATACATTAAATTTATGTTTATAAGTACTAAAGGATAAATCAGGAATTGAAGGGCTTATAATCATATGGATATGGGAAACAAACACCTCAAATATATTAAAATATGATATCAATAATATGAGTCAAAGTAAAAAATATAGAGAGATTGATTAAAACATAATTTAAAGGTAACCTATATGCATATTGCAACTATAATGTAATTAAGCATTACAGTTTTTATTTACTTTTTTGTTTACAAAAGTTGTTATAAGTTAGAGATCTAGGGGCATATTTATCAAAGCATCAATCTCAGTGCATTCGCCGGCATCAATACACTCACCAGATATCACTGACACGGATCCACATACGATCCCCTGATTTATAAAAAACCCGTCAAGAGCACGCACGTGAAGTACGGCGCAATGAACATCGGACTGTTTTTTAACTAACAGTCATTGATGACGCGGTTATTTGGGTTTTTCCCAACTTTATTTATACAATTTCATTACTGTCCATGAACAAGCACATTTCTCTAAAGCTATTTTTTTTTTATCTGTTAATGTCCAAGAAATAGATAGATTTATACCTCAATAAACAATATCTCATAGAAAGTTATTTTATATGTATTTATTATATAAAAAAAAAATCTGTTATATGATACTTCCACATAAATTAATGTGTATTTGTACTTCTTGAAGTCACGATATGTTTTTATCTAATGTTTTTTTTATAAATGATTATTAAAGCTATAATTTGAACATATATCTTTGCACATACTTGTATATATACAGTATATATATATATATATATATATATATATATATATGTTATATTAGAAATCTTTTGCAAACATATTTATATGTCTCTAAGTTCCTTTTTTTTTTGCGAATATAGCATGTCATCAAGGTATCATATGTATTTATTTGCAATCAATGGATTTATTAAGAGCTGGGCCAGTTTTCTCTCTGTACCTGTGTAACCCCTTCTGATTGCAATCTAGTTTTAAAAACCACTCCTAAACAGGTGTTATAAAATGGGCATATAAGGTAACATTTCTAACTGAAAAAGAAATTCAAAAGAAGGTAGAAATACACTGAAAATAGCATGACAGTAAAGAGGTGATTTTAATTTCTGCTGTATCTGAATCATGACAATTTAATGTTATGTGGGTTAACCATTTGAGCTATCATCTTAAGATTATATTGAATCAAACATCAATTCAAATTTTAAAATCATTGTCTAAAATATTACACTGTGTTTCCTATTGTCAGCATCAATGTTTATCTCTAACTTATAACAACTTTTGTAAACAAAAAAGTAAATAAAAACTGTAATGCTTAATTACATTATAGTTGCAATATGCATATAGGTTACCTTTAAATTATGTTTTAATCAATCTCTCTATATTTTTTACTTTGACTCATATTATTGATATAATATTTTAATATATTTGAGGTGTTTGTTTCCCATTCCACGACCACTTCGCCTGACTTGGATGAAGACTTCTCCCGGTAAGTCGATCTTCATTGGGTTAGTGATAGGTTTTTTAAGGGTATATTGGGTGGGTTGTTTTTTTTAGGTTAGGGACTTTGGGCCTGCAAAAGAGCTAACTGCCCTTTTAAGGGCAATGCCCATCCAAATGCCCTTTTCACAATTAGCTTAGGTTTTTTTAGATAGTATTTTATTTGGGGGTTGGTTCTGTGGGTGGTGGGTTTTACTGTTGTGGGGGTTGTTTGTATTTATTTTTACAGGTAAAACACAATTTATGCTTACCTGATAAATTTATTTCTCTTGTGGTGTATCCAGTCCACGGATCATCCATTACTTGTGGGATATTCTCATTTCCAACAGGAAGTTGCAAGAGGACACCCACAGCAGAGCTGTAATATAGCTCCTCCCCTAACTGCCACTACCAGTCATTCGACCAAAAACAAGCCGAGAAAGGAGGAACCATAGGGTGCAGTGGTTACTGCAGTTTAAATTTAAAAATTACCTGCCTTAAAATGACAGGGCGGGCCGTGGACTGGATACACCACAAGAGAAATAAATTTATCAGGTAAGCATAAATTGTGTTTTCTCTTGTAAGGTGTATCCAGTCCACGGATCATCCATTACTTGTGGGATACCAATACCAAAGCTAAAGTACACGGATGAAGGGAAGGACAACGCAGGTACTTAAATGGAAGGAACCACTGCCTGTAAAACCTTTCTCCCAAATATAGCCTCCGAAGAAGCAAAAGTATCAAATTTGTAAAATTTTGAAAAAGTATGAAGCGAAGACCAAGTCGCCGCCTTGCAAATCTGTTCAACAGAAGCCTCATTTTTAAAGACCCAAATGGAAGCCACAGCTCTAGTGGAATGAGCTGTAATCCTTTCAGGAGGCTGCTGTCCAGCAGTCTCATAGGCTAAGCGGATTATGTTTCTTAGCCAAAAAGAAAGAGAGGTTGCCGAAGCCTTTTGACCTCTCCTCTGTCCAGAGTAGACAACAAACAAAGCAGATGTTTGACGAAAATCTTTAGTAGCTTGTAAGTAAAACTTTAAAGCACGGACCACGTCCAGATTGTGTAATAGACTTCCTTCTTCGAAGAAGGATTAGGACACAAGGATGGAACAACAATCTCTTGATTGATATTCTTGTTAGATACCACCTTAGGTAAGAACCCAGGTTTGGTACGCAGGACTACCTTATCTGTATGAAAATCAGATAAGGAGAATCACATTATAAGGCAGATAGCTCAGAGACTCTACGAGCCGAGGAAATAGCTACCAAAAAAAGAAATTTCCAAGATAAAAGTTTGATATCTATGGAATGAAGAGGTTCAAACGGAACTCCTTGAAGAACCTTAAGAACCAAATTTAAGCTCCATGGTGGAGCAACAGGTTTAAACACAGGCTTGATTCTAACTAAAGCCTGACAAAATGCCTGAACGTCTGGAACATCTGCCGGACGCTTGTGCAAAAGAATAGACAGAGCAGAAATCTGTCCCTTTAAGGAACTAGCTGACAATCCTTTTTCCAAACCTTCTTGGAGAAAAGATAATATCCTGGGAATCCTGGATTCACACCAATAAAGATATTTACACCATATCTCATGTTAAATTTTCCTGGTGACAGGCTTTCGTGCCTGTATTAAGGTATCAATAACTGACTCGGAGAAGCCACGCTTTGATAAAATCAAGCGTTCAATCTCCAGGCAGTCAGCCTCAGAGAAATTATATTTGGATGGTTGAAAGGACCCTGAAGTAGAAGGTCCTGTCTCAGAGGCAGAGACCATGGTGGAAAGGATGACATGTCCACTAGATCTGCATACCAGGTCCTGCGTGGCCACGCAGGTGCTATCAGAATCACCGATGCTCTCTCCTGCTTGATC
This sequence comes from Bombina bombina, assembly GCF_027579735.1. Classification (NCBI taxonomy): domain Eukaryota; kingdom Metazoa; phylum Chordata; class Amphibia; order Anura; family Bombinatoridae; genus Bombina; species Bombina bombina. The sequence goes on along the minus strand of NC_069504.1, from coordinate 65,574,930 downwards.
TTGGCAATCAGTCGAGGGAGCAGAGGAAACGGTGGAAACACATAAGCCAGGTTGAAAGACCAGGGCGCTGCTAGAGCATCTATCAGTGTCGCCTTGGGATCCCTGGACCTGGATCTGTAACACGGAAGCTTGGCGTTCTGGCGAGACGCCATGAGATCCAGTTCTGGTTTGCCCCAACGATGAATCAGTTGTGCAAAAACCTCCGGATGGAGTTCCCACTCTCCCGGATGAAAAGTCTGACGACTTAGAAAATCCGCCTCCCAGTTCTCTACACCTGGGATATGGATAGCTGATAGGTGGCAAGAGTGAATCTCTGCCCAGCAAATTATTTTTGAAACTTCTAACATCGCTAGGGAACTTCTTGTTCCCCCTTGATGGTTGATGTAAGCTACAGTCGTGATGTTGTCCGACTGAAATCTGATGTACCTCAGAGTTGCTAACTGAGGCCAAGCCTGAAGAGCATTGAATATCGCTCTTAGTTCCAGAATATTTATTGGAAGGAGAGACTCCTCCTGAGTCCACGATCCCTGAGCATTCAGGGAATTCCAGACTGCACCCCAACCTAGAAGGCTGGCATCTGTTGTTACAATTGTCCAATCTGGCCTGCGAAAGGTCATACCTTTGGACAGATGGACCCGAGATAGCCACCAGAGAAGAGAATCCCTGGTCTCTTGGTCCAGATTCAGTTGAGGGGACAAATCTGTGTAATCCCTATTCCACTGACTGAGCATGCATAGTTGCAGCGGTCTGAGATGTAAGCGTGCAAACGGCACTATGTCCATTGCCGCTACCATTAAGCCGATTACTTTTAGAAGCTTTGATAACCTGGACTCCGTCAGGTAAATTTTCATTTCTCCAGAATCTATCAGAGTCCCTAGAAAGGAAACTCTTGTGAGTGGAGATAGAGAACTCTTTTCCTCGTTCACTTTCCACCCATGTGACCTCAGAAATGCCAGTATTACGTCCGTATGAGACTTGGCAATTTGGAAGTTTGACGCCTGTATCAGGATGTCGTCTAAATAAGGGGCTACTGCTATGCCCCGCGGCCTTAGGACCGCCAGAAGCGACCCTAGAACCTTTGTAAAGATTCTTGGGGCTGTAGCTAATCCAAAGGGAAGAGCTACAAACTGGTAATGCCTGTCTAGAAAGGCAAACCTGAGAAACCGATGATGATCTTTGTGTATCGGAATGTGAAGATAAGCATCCTTTAGATCCACTGTAGTCATATATTGACCCTCCTGGATCATTGGTAGGATGGTACGAATAGTTTCCATCTTGAATGATGGAACTTTGAGGAATTCGTTTAAGATCTTTAGATCCAAAATTGGTCTGAAGGTTCCCTCTTTTTTGGGAACCACAAACAGATTTGAGTAAAAACCCTGTCCCTGTTCCTCCTTTGGACCTGAATGGATCACTCCCATAACTAGGAGGTCTCGTACACAGTGTAAGAATGCCTCTCTCTTTATCTGGTTTGCAGATAATTGTGAAAGGTGAAATCTCCCTTTTGGGGGGGAAGCTTTTAAGTCCAGGAGATATCCCTGGGATATAATTTCCAACACCCAGGCATCCTGAACATCTCTTGCCCACGCCTGGGCGAAGAGTGAAAGTCTTCCCCCTACTAGATCCGTTACCGGATAGGGGGCCGTTCCTTCATGCTGTCTTAGAGGCAGCAGCAGGCTTTTTGGCCTGCTTACCTTTTTTCCAGGTCTGGATTGGTCTCCAGACCGTCTTGGATTGAGAAAAAGTTCCCTCTTGTTTAGCATTAGAGGAAGTTGATGCCGCACCTGCCTTGAAGTTTCGAAAGGCACGAAAATTAGACTGTTTGGCCCTAGATTTGGACCTGTCCTGAGGAAGGGCATGACCTTTTCCTCCAGTGATATCAGCAATAATCTCCTTCAAACGAGGCCCGAATTGGGTCTGCCCCTTGAAGGGAATGTTAAGTAGCTTAGATTTTGAAGTCACGTCAGCTGACCATGATCTAAGCCATAGCACTCTGCGCGCCTGTATAGCAAAACCAGAATTCTTAGCCGTTAGTTTAGTCAAATGAACAATGGCATCAGAATAAAAGAATTGGCTAGCTTAAGTGCTCTAAGTTTGCCAAGTATGTCATCCAATGGAGTCGCTACCTGTAAAGCCTCTTCCAGAGACTCAAACCAGTACGCCGCAACAGCAGTGACAGGGGCAATGCATGCAAGGGGCTGTAGGATAAAACCTTGTTGAATAAATATTTTCTTAAGGTAACCTCTAATTTTTTATCCATTGGATCTAAAAAAAAAAAGCACAACTGTCCTCGACAGGGATAGTAGTACGCTTTACCAGAGTAGAAACTGCTCCCTCCACCTTAGGGACTGTCTGCCATAAGTCCCGTGTGGTGGCGTCTATTGGAAACATTTTTCTAAAAATAGGAGGGGAAGAGAACGGCACACCTGGTCTATCCCATTCCTTATTAATAATTTCTGTAAACCTTTTAGGTATTTGGAAAAACATCAGTACACACCGGCACTGCAAAGTATTTATCCAGTCTACACAAATTTAAATGTAGAAATATTAGAATCAGGTATCTTTCCTGAGTCATTAACATCACCCACTAACTGAAGCTCTCCTTCCTCAGCTTCTGCATATTGTGAGGCAGTATCAGACATGGTTCTTAAAGCGTCAGTATGCTCTGCATTTTGTCTCACCCCAGAGCTATCTCGCTAACCTCTAAGTTCAGGTAGTCTGGCTAATACCGCTGACAGTGTATTATCCATGACTGCCGCCATGTCTTGTAAAGTAAACGCTATGGGCGCCCTAGATGTACTTGGCGCCATTTGAGCATGAGTCCCTTGGGCGGGAGTCAAAGGGTCTGACACGTGGGGAGAGTTAGTCGGCATAACCTTCCCCTTGTCAGATTCCTCTGGTGATATTTTTTTTAAAAACAGAATATGATCTTTATTGCATAAAATGAAATCAGTACATTTGGTACACATTCTAAGAGGGGGTTCCACCATGGCTTTTAAATATAATGAACAAGGAGTTTCTTCTATGTCAGACATGTTTATACAGACTAGCAATGAGACTAGCAAGCTTGGAAAACACTTTAAATCAAGTTAACAAGCAAATATAAAAAACGGTACTGTGCCTTTAAGAGAAACAAATTTTGTCAGAATTTGAAAAACAGTGAAAAAATGCAGTAAATCAAATGAAATTTTTACAGTGTATGTAATAGGCAAGCAGAGCATTGCATCCACTTGCAAATGGATGATTAACCCCTTAGTTCAAAAAACGGATCAAAAAAACCAAATAGACGTTTTTTTTTTTTTTTTTTTTTTTTTTTTTTTTTTTACAGTCACAACCAACTGCCACAGCAAGCTGTGGTCCTACCTTCCCCAATAAACGACTTTGGAAAGCCTTTGAGCCCTTTAGAGATGTCCTATAGCATACAGGGGACTCCTGAGGGAAGCTGGATGTCACAGTTTGTAATTTTAACTGCACCAACTGTAACTTTTATACTATAACAGTGGAAAGCCTCAGTAAAACTGTTTGTAGTCAAAATTTAAGCCAGCCATGTGGAAAAAACTAGGCCCCAATAAAGTTTTATCACCAATGCATATATAAAAACGATTAAACATGCCAGCAAACGTTTATATTGCAATATCATAAGGGTATTACCCCTGGGAGTAAGCATGATACCAGTCGTTATTAAATCACTGTATTCAGGCTTAACTTACATTAATCCGGTATCAGCAGCATTTTCTAGTGTTTTCCATCTCTAGAAAAAATTATTACTGCACATACCTGATAGCAGAATAAACTGCACGCCATTCTCTCGCTGAAGTTACCTGATCTGTGTAATCCCCTCAGACATATGTGAGAATAGCAATGGATCTTAGTTACAACCTGCTAAGATCATAGAAACCTCAGGCAGATTCTTCTTCTATTTACTGCCTGAGATAAAATAGCACAACTCCGGTACTATTTAAAAATAACAAACTTTTGATTGAAGAAAATAAACTAACTATATTTAACCACTCTCTCCTACAACATCCTAGCTTGTTGAGAGTTGCAAGAGAATGACTGGTAGTGGCAGTTAGGGGAGGAGCTATATTACAGCTCTGCTGTGGGTGTCCTCTTGCAACTTCCTGTTGGGAATGAGAATATCCCACAAGTAATGGATGATCCGTGGACTGGATACACCTTACAAGAGAAAGAGCTGATTACTTTGGGGCAATCCCCGCAAAAGGCCCTTTTAAGGGCTAATGGTAGTTTAGTTTAGGCTATGTTTTTTTTTATTTTGGGGGGGGCTTTTTTTATTTTAATAGGGCTATTAGATTAGGTGTAATTAGTTTAAATATCATGTAATTTGTTTTTATTTTCTGTAATTTAGTGTTTGTTTTTTTTGTACTTTAGCTAATTTAATTTAATTTATTTAATAGTATTTAATTTATTTAATGTATTTAATTATAGTGTAGTGTTAGGTGTTAGTGTAACTTAGGTTAGGTTTTATTTTACAGGTACTTTTGTATTTATTTTAGCTAGGTAGTTAGTAAATAGGTAATAACTATTTAATAACTATTTAATAACTATTCTAGCTAGTTAAAATAAATACAAACTTGCCTGTAAAATAAAAATAAACCCTAAGCTAGATACAATGTAACTATTATTTATATTGTAGCTAGTTTAGGGTTTATTTTATAGGTAAGTATTTAGTTTTAAATAGGAATTAATTAGTTAATGATAGGAATATATAGTTAGATTTATTTAAATTATATTTGTTAGGGGGTGTTAGGGTTAGAATAAGGTTTAGGGGCTAATAAATGTAGGTAGGTGGCGGCGATGTTAGGTTGCAGCGACATTGGGGGCGGCAGATTAGGGGTTAATAAATATAATGTAGGTGTCGGCGATGTTGGGGGCAGCAGATTAGGGGTTCATAAGTATAATGTATGTGGTGGCGGTGTCCGGAGCAGCAGATTAGGAGTTAAAAACATTATTTTAGTGTTTGCGATGCGGGAGGGTCTCAATTTAGGGGTTAATAGGTAGTTTATGGGTGTTAGTGTACTTTTTAGCACTTTAGTTATAAAACTCATAGCTAATGACTTTCAAATGCGTTCGAAATCTTGACGGGATAGGGTGTACCGCTCACTTTTTGGGCTACCAGGACAGAGACGGAAATAAAAAATTGACCATATTCAGGATGTTTGATAATAGTACTTAAGACAATATACATTAAATTTATGTTTATAAGTACTAAAGGATAAAGCAGGTATTGAAGGGCTTATAATCATATGGATATGGGAAACAAACACCTCAAATATATTAAAATATTATATCAATAATATGAGTCAAAGTAAAAAATATAGAGAGATTGATTAAAACATAATTTAAAGGTAACCTATATGCATATTGCAACTATAATGTAATTAAGCATTACAGTTTTTATTTACTTTTTTGTTTACAAAAGTTGTTATAAGTTAGAGATCTAGGGGCATATTTATCAAAGCATCAATCTCAGTGCATTCGCCGGCATCAATACGCTCACCAGATATCACTGACGCGGATCCACATACGATCCCCTGATTTATAAAAAACCCGTCAAGAGCACGCACGTGAAGTACGGTGCAATGAACACCGGACTGTTTTTAACTAACAGTCATTGATGACGCGGTTATTTGGGTTTTTCCCAACTTTATTTATACAATTTCATTACTGTCCATGAACAAGCACATTTCTCTAAAGCTAATCTTTTTTTTTTATCTGTTAATGTCCAAGAAATAGATAGATTTATACCTCAACAAACAATATCTCATAGAAAGTTATTTTATATGTATTTGTTATATAAAAAAAAATCTGTTATATGATACTTCCACATAAATGAATGCGTATTTGTACTTCTAGAAGTCACGATATGTTTTTATCTAATGTTTTTTTTATAAATGATTATTAAAGCTATAATTTGAACATATATCTTTGCACATACTTGTATATATACAGTATATATATATATATATATATATATATATATATATATATATATATATATATATATATATATATATATATATATATATGTTAGAAATCTTTTGCAAACATATTTATATGTCTCTAAGTTCCTTTTTTTTTTTTTTTTTTTTGCCAATATAGCATGTCATCAGGGTATCATATGTATTTATTTGCAATCAATGGATTTATTAAGAGCTGGGCCACTTTTCTCTCTGTACCTGTGTAACCCCTTCTGATTGCAATCTAGTTTTAAAAACCACCCCTACACAGGTGTTATAAAATGGGCATATAAGGTAACATTTCTAACTGAAAAAGAAATTCAAGAGAAGGAAGAAATACACTGAAAATAGCATGACAGTAAAGAGGTGATTCCTAGTGTCAGCATCAATGTTTATCCTTAATACTAATTTTACATATACATACTTTCAAAGTATAATACACAATAGTTCTGATGAGTGACACAAGTATCGAGCAATTTGATTCATTAGTGATAATTTAAAATCTTTATTTGAATCAGATTGGCTGATGTCATAAATCATGTGATTATGCATATTCCAATCAAAAGTGGTTGAAAAATTCACTAGTGTGTGGGTTGTTTAGGAGTTTGCGTCATAATTGGTGCGAAAAGTGTTGCATCAAAATTGGTGTGAAGTGGAGAGTGTCACTTGTATTACACGGATCAAACATGGTGCACATAGATTTTTCACAAAAAATAAAAAGAAAGTTAGCTATATTATGTTTTGTATTTATTTCATTTATATCACTATATCTATTAGTACAACAATTTTGGGGCAAAACTTTTCAACACATTTGGAGAAATAATATTGCTTAGTAATGAGAGACAAATTTGTAACATAATCCTTAAGTAGTAATGTATTTTTCCTTTGTATTTTTCCTTTGTATCCCTATATCTACTAGCGCACCAAATGTAAAGCAATAATATTGTTTGATTTAGAAAGGGTATACAATTTTAATAGAGTTTCTAATTTACTTTTATTATGTAATATACTTCATTCTCTTGCAGCTTCGAACATAAGTTTTCTGTGTTCTCAGACTCCCTATGATTTATATGGCATCCGCGGCCTCAAGGGTGAAGTAGACGCGAGCATACTTTTAAAATGTTTGATAAATTTGGAAAAGGGTCAAATAGAGTTGAATCTGAATTCAAGACATCTGTAAGGACGAAAGCATCGATCTGCATCGGAATGAGATTGCGGTAGCGTATATTACGTCACAGATGTAAACATTTGCTGATCTTAACACTTTGATAACTACGGCGGATCAATCTCGCGACAAATACAACACGGGATTCAAGCGTATTTTTAGTTGACGCTTTGATAAATATGCCCCTTAAAATCTAAAGTTACCATTTTAATTTTCCTCTGGGGCTTATCTATTTATTTGCATACACAAAAATAGATAAGCGCTCAACCAGAGTAAGTCGCCATAAAACAAGCCACTGAGCTGTTGTTCATTACTGGTAGAGTTCTTGTATTTCTGTATATATTTGCTGGTTGTTTGCACCATTCATGCACAATTGTTCCTCAGATAATTGGCCAAAGTCTTAACTTTACGATTATATTTATTAGTGGGGTTTTTTGGCTACAGATTTTTGTTGTTTAAGATCTGAGAGATCACAATCCAATAAATAACAACCGGCTAGATTACGAGTTTTGCGGTAAGAGGGGTGCGGTACTAACTTGCACGTTATTGTCACCGCTCACTTCCATGAAGCGCTGGTATTACAGGTTTTTACAAACCCGGCGTTAAAATACAAAAAGTGAGTGTAGAGCAAAATTTTGCTCCACACTTCACTCCAATAACAGCGCTGCTTAAGTCAGCGGTGAGATGGTGTAACATGCTCGTGCATGATTTCCCCATAGGAATCAACGGGGAGAGCCGGCTGAGAAAAAGTCTAACACCTGCAAAAAAGCGTATAACTTAGTAACGCAGCCCCATTGATTCCTATGGGGAAACACATTTAATGTTTACACCTAACACCCTAACATGAACCCTGAGTCTAAACACCCCTAATTTTACACTTATTAACCCCTAATCTGCTGCCCCCGACATCGCCGACACCTGCATTATATTTATTAACCCCTAATCTGCCGCTCCGGACATCGCCGCTACCTATATTATTCTTATGAACCCCTAATCTGCTGCCCCCAACATCGGCGACACCTACATTATATTTATTAACCCCTAATCTGAAGCCCCCAATGTCGCCGCAACCTACCTACACTTATTAACCCCTAATCTGCCGGCCCCAACGTCGCTGCCACTATAATAAACATATTAACCCCTAAACCGCCGCACTCCCGCCTCGCAAACATTAGTTTATTATTATTAACCCCTAATCTGCCATCCCTAACATCGCCGCCACCTACCTACATTTATTAACCCCTAATCTGCCACCCCCAACGTCGCCGCCACTATATATAAGTTATTAACACCTAAACCTAAGTCTAATCCTAACACCCCCTAACAAATATAATTTAAATAAATCTAACTAAATATTCCTATCATTAACTAAATAATTCCTATTTAAAACTAAATACTTACCTATAAAATAAACCCTAAGCTAGCTACAATATAACTAATGTTTACATTGTATCTAGGTTAGGATTTATTTTTATTTTACAGGCAAGTTTGTATTTATTTTAACTAGGTAGAGTAGATATTAAATAGTTATTAACTATTTAATAACTACCTAGCTAAAATAAATTCAAAGTTATCTGTAAAATAAAACCTAACCTGAGTTACACTAACACCTAACACTACACTATAATTAAATAAAGTAACTAAATTAAATACTATTAAATAAATTAAATTAAATTAGCTAAAGTACAAAAAACCCCCACTAAATTACAGAAAATAAAAAAACAAATTACAAGATATTTAAACTAATTACACCTAATCTAATAGCCCTATCAAAATAAAAAATAAAAAAACAAAATAACAAAAACCCCTAGTCTAAACTAAACTACCAATAGCCCTTAAAAGGGCCTTTTGCGGGTCATTGCCCCAAAGTAATCAGCTCTTTTACCTGTAAAAGAAAAATACAAACAATCCTCCAAAAATTAAAACCCGCCACCAAGACAACCAACCCACCAAATAAAATACTATCTAAAAAAACCTAAGCTCCCCATTGCCCTGAAAAGTGCATTTAGATGGGCATTGCCCTTAAAAGAGCAGTTAGCTCTTTTGCAGGCCCAAAGTCCCTAACCTAAAAATTAAACCCACCCAATACACCCTTAAAAAACCTATCACTAACCCCATGAAGATTGACTTACCGGGAGAAGTCTTCATCCAAACCGGGCCGAAGTCCTCAACGAAGCCGGGAGAAGTCTTCATCCAAGCCAGGCGAAGTGGTCCTCCAGACGGGCAGAAGTCTTCATCCAGGCGGCATCTTCTATCTTCATCCATCCGGCGTGGAGCGGGTTCATTTTCAAGACATCCGACGCGGAGCATCCTCTTCATCCGACGACTAAAGACGAATGAAGGTACCTTTAAGTGACATCATCCAAGATTGTCAATCGGAATTAAGGTAGAAAAAATCCTATTGGCTGATGCAATCAGCCAATAGGATTGAAGTTCAATCCTATTGGCTGACCCAATCAGCCAATAGGATTGAGCTTGCATTCTATTGGCTGATTGGAACAGCCAATAGAATGCCAGCTCAATCCTATTGAGCTAGCATTCCACAACCACTTCGCCTGACTTGGATGAAGACTTCTCCCGGTAAGTCGATCTTCATGGGGTTAGTGATAGGTTTTTTAAGGGTATATTGGGTGGGTTGATTTTTTTAGGTTAGGGACTTTGGGCCTGCAAAAGAGCTAACTGCCCATCCAAATGCCCTTTTCAGGGCAATGAGGAGCTTAGGTTTTTTTAGATAGTATTTTATTTGGGGGTTGGTTGTGTGGGTGGTGGGTTTTACTGTTGGGGGGCTTGTTTGTATTTATTTTTACAGGTAAAAGAGCTGATTACTTTGGGGCAATGCCCCGCAAAAGGCCCTTTTAAGGGCTAATGGTAGTTTAGTTTAGGCTATGTTTTTTTTATTTTAATAGGGCTATTAGATTAGGTGTAATTAGTTTAAATATCATGTAATTTGTTTTTATTTTCTGTAATTTAGTGGGTTTTTTGTACTTTAGCTAATTTAATTTAATTTATTTAATAGTATTTAATTTAGTTAATTTATTTAATTATAGTGTAGTGTTAGGTGTTAGTGTAACTTAGGTTAGGTTTTATTTTACAGGTACTTTTGTATTTATTTTAGCTAGGTAGTTAGTAAATAGGTAATAACTATTTAATAACTATTTAATAACTATTCTAGCTAGTTAAAATAAATACAAACTTGCCTGTAAAATAAAAATAAACCCTAAGCTAGATACAATGTAACTATTATTTATATTGTAGCTAGTTTAGGGTTTATTTTATAGGTAAGTATTTAGTTTTAAATAGGAATTAATTAGTTAATGATAGGAATATTTAGTTAGATTTATTTAAATTATATTTGTTAGGGGGTGTTAGGGTTAGAATAAGGTTTAGGGGCTAATAAATGTAGGTAGGTGGCGGCGATATTAGGGACGGCATATTAGGGGTTAATAAGAATAAACTAATGTTTGTGAGGCGGGAGTGTGGTGGTTTAGGGGTTAATATGTTTATTATAGTGTCTGCGATGTCGGGGGCAGCAGATTAGGGGTAAATAAGTGTAGGTAGGTTGCAGCGACATTGGGGGCGGCAGATTAGGAGTTAATAAATATAATGTAGGTGTCGGCGATGTTGGGGGCAGCAGATTAGGGGTTCATAAGTATAATGTAGGTGGTGGCGGTGTCCGGAGCAGCAGATTAGGAGTTAAAAACATTATTTTAGTGTTTGCGATGCGGGAGGGTCTCAATTTAGGGGTTAATAGGTAGTTTATGGGTGTTAGTGTACTTTTTAGCACTTTAGTTATGAGTTTTATGTTACGGCGTTGTACCATAAAACTCATAGCTACTGACTTTCAAATGTGTTAGAAATCTTGACGGGATAGGGTGTACCGCTCACTTTTTGGCCTCCCAGGACAGACTCGTAATACCAGCGCTATGGAAGTCCCATAGAAAAAAGACTTTATGAAGTTTACGTAAGTCGTTTTGCGGTAAGGCCAAAAAAGTGTGCAGTGCCCCTAAACCTTCAATACTCGTAATACCAGCGGTAGTAAAAAAGCAGCGTTAGCACCTGTTAATGCTGCTTTTTCAGCTTCCGCAAAACTCGTAATCTAGGCCACCATTTCTTTATTATGAAAAGTTCAGATTGGATCCAAGCAGATTAGCTTAAAAATCCCCCATACGATGCATGAACATAATGATCACAATCCTATAGCCCACACTTTACACTTTTTTTTTCTGCAACAAAATGGAGACACCTAATTTCACACACAAAGGTTGCTGATAAAGTTCAAAATAAGTTGATTTGGAATAATTATCTTGCACATGTGCAGTACACTCTGAAATTATCACAGAAACCATATATATATATATATATATATATATATATATATATATATATATATATATATATATATATATATATACTGTATATATATATATATATATATATATATATATATATATATATATATATATATATATATATATATATATATATATATATATATATATACTGTGTATATATATATATATATATATATATATATTATATATATATATATATATATATATATATATATCAATAGTAGAAAATTATAAAGCGCTCGGCGGACTTCCGACAACTGTGCAAAAAGATCTATTAACGGTGACGTTTCGGGGTAAACAAACCCCTTCTTCTGACAATCAAACAGGGTGAAATACAAACATAAATATATATATATGCCTATCAGACCCACCTTAAGGGCAATTAGCAAATCAGTGAGCACAATGTGCAAAATCAAATTACTGAGCATGTCTGCAAAATGTATATTGATAAGTGAACCATATAGGTAATCATGCGATAAACTAAAATGCATAGAATTAAATGGAAGTATAGCATTACACTGTACACTACTGTCGATCTGCCAGAGCATGAATATAACACCAAAAAGGAAAACACACACGTAATGTTATTAATCAAAACACAGCCAAGTCATTACTAACACACACCTTACTGAAGTAGAGCCAATCCTCCATGGACAGCAAGAACCAATAGGCTAACAGGTTCTTGCTGTCCGTGGAGGATTGTCTCTACTGCACAATGCACACACCTGTTTCTCTGTCTTCGTCCTGTAGTCACTCCCCCTGTTAGATGTGCTTTCTGATATTAGTTATATTTGACTTGACAGATGGTCGTGTATAGAGATCGTTAATCCTATGGGAGTTTAGTATGGGTGTATACAAGTTGATGCCAGTTACATTTTTCACATATAAATTGATGATATTTGTCCACTACGTATGGGTTCCTTCCAGCCTTCACTAGCTTTTTCAGATTTTTATTTTTATTTGTAGTTGCTTTAGGTATCTTTATGTTTCCCACTGATGTAATTCTCATTGTAATTATTATTATGCTTGTCATCTTTACATTAAAATTGTGGCCCCATATCGATTTGTGTATTTACTTCTCCACTCGGTTCACTCCCCCTTCTCCTTATTCAACCTGATCTGTGGGCGCTGGTGGAGATCTGTTAGCCTATTGGTTCTTGTTGTCCATGGATGATTGGCTCTATTGCATAATACACACACCTGTTTCTCTGTCTTCGTCCTGTAGTCACTCCCCCTGTTAGACATGCCTTCTGATATTAGTTATATTTGAATTGACAGATGGGCGTGTATAGAGATAATCCTATGGGAGTTTAGTATGGGTGTATACAAGTGACTGATCGTCCTAAGAACGCTATAATCCTCACAGTATGGTGTGTGTAGGTAATGACCCGGCTGTGTTTTGATTAATAACATTACGTGTGTGTTTTCATTTTTGGTGTGATTTTCTTGCTCTGGCAGATCGACAACAGTGTAAAGAGTAATGCTATACTTCCATTTAAATCTATGCATTTTAGTTTATTGCACAATTACCTATATAGTTTACTCATCAATATATATTTACATTTTGCAGAAATGCTCAGTAACTTGATTTTGCACACAGTGCTCACTGATTCGTTAATAGCCCTTAGGGTGGGTATGATAGGCCTATATATGTTTCTAGTTCACCATGTTTGATTGTCAGAAGAAGGGGTTGTTTACCCGGAAATCTAACTTTAATAAATCTTTTTGCACAGTTGTCTGAAGCCTGGCGAGTGCTTTATAATTTTCTACTATTGATATCCAAACAGCACCCCGGCAGATGTATTATTTTTGGTGAGAGTGCACACACATTCGGCTAGATTATGAGTTCAGCGTTAGCTTTACAAAGCAGCGTTAAGGGGTCCAAACGCTGTTTTTTAACACCCGCTGGTATTACAAGTCGGGCAGGAAAGGGTCTACCGCTCACTTTTCTTCGGCGACTTTTCCATACCGCAAATCCCCTTATGTCAATTGCGTATCCTATCTTTTTAATGGGATTTGCCTAACGCTGGTATGACAAGTCTTGGAAGAAGTGAGCGGTACAGCCTCTACCTCCAAGACTCCTACCGCATATAAAAGTCAGTAGTTAAGAGTTTTATGGGCTAATGCCGGAACATAAAGCTCTTAACTACACTGCTAAAAAGTACACTAACACCCATAAACTACCTACTAACCCCTAAACTGAGGCCCCCCACATCGCAAACACTATAATAAAATTATTTAACCCCTAATCTGCCAACCGAACATCGCCGCCACCTACATTATACCTATGAACCCCTAATCTGATGCCCCTAACATCGCCGACACCTGCATTATAGTTATTAACCCCTAATCTGCCCCCCCAACGTCGCCGCCACCTAACTACAATTATTAACCCCTAGTCTGCCGCCCCCAACGTCGCCGCTACTATATTAAATGTATTAACCCCTAAACCTAAGTCTAGCCCTAACCCTAACACCCCCCTAACTTAAATCTATTTTTAATCAATCTAAATAAAATTACTATAATTAAAAAAATTATTCCTATTTAAAAATAAATACCTATAAAATAAACCATAAGATAGCTACAATATAACTAATAATTACATTGTAGCTATTTTTTTTATTTATATTTATTTTACAGGCAACTTTGTATTTATTTTAACTAGGTACAATAGCTATTAAATAGTTAATAACTATTTAATAGTTACCTAGTTAAAATAATTACAAAATTACCTGTAAAATAAATCCTAACCTAAGTTACAAATAGACCTGACACTACACTATCAATAAATTAATTAAATAAATTAACTACAATTATCTAAAATAAAATACAATTAAATAAACTAAACTATAGTACAAAAAAAAACACTAAAATACAAAAAATAAAAAAATATTACAAGAAGTTTAATCTAATTACACCTAATCTAATCCCCCTAATAAAATAAAAAAGTCTCCCAAAATAATAAAATTCCCTATCCTAAACTAAATTACAAATAGCCCTTAAAAGGGCTTTTTGCGGTTCATTGCCCCAAAGTAATAAGCTCTTTTACCTGTAAAAAAAAGAAATACAATACCCCCCCATTATTACAACCCACCACCCACACACCCCTACTCTAAAACCCACCTGATCCCTCCCTTTAAAAAACCTAACACTACCCCATTGAAGATCACCCTACCTTGAGCCGTCTTCAGCCAGCCGGGCATTGATGGGACAGAAGAGGACATCCGGACCGGCACAAGTCTTCATCCGATCCGGCCAGAAGTCTTTATCTGATCGGGGCAGAAGAGGTTCTCCATACAGCAGAAGTCTTCATCCAAGCTGCATCTTCTACCTTCATCCATCCGGCGCGGAGCGGGTCCATCTTCAAGACCTCCAACGCGGAGCATCCTCTTCTTTCCGATGACTAACGACAAATGAAGGTTCCTTTAAATTACATCATCCAAGATGGCGTCCCTCGAATTCTGATTGGCTGATAGGATTCTATCAGCCAATCGGAATTAAGGTAGGAAAAATCAGATTGGTTGATTTAATCAGCCAATCGGATTGAAGTTCATTCCGATTGGCTGATTGGATCAGCCAATAGAATGCAAGGTCAATCTGATTGAATGATCGGATCAGTCAATCGGATTGAACTTGATAGAATGCGAGCTCAATCTGATTGGCTGATCGGATCAGCCAATCGAATTGAACTTGATTCTGATTGGCTGATTCCATCAGCCAATCAGAATTTTCCTACCTTAATTCCGATTGGCTGATAGAATCCTATCAGCCAATCGGAATTCGAGGGACGCCATCTTGGATGACGTCCCTTAAAGGAACCTTCATTCTTCAATTGGACGTCGGAAGAAGAGGATCGGTCCGCGCTGGAGGTCTTCAAGATGGAGCCGTTCCTCATCGGATGAAGATAGAAGATGCCGCTTGGATCAAGATGGTTGCCGGTCCGGATGTCCTCTTCTGCACGGATAGGATGAAGATTTCTTCCCAAAGATGGACTTCTTCATTTGCCGGTTGGATCCAGACTTCAGCCGGAGGATGGACGTCAGTCTTCAGCCCCCGCTTGGGCTTGGAGGAAGATTTTGGAGGCTCTTCTGGACAGATCGGGACCCGGTGTGGTGAAGACAAGGTAGGGAGATCTTCAGGGGCTTAGTGTTAGGTTTATTTAAGGGGGGTTTGGGTTAGATTAGGGGTATGTGGGTGGTGGGTTGTAATGTTGGGGGGGGGTTATTGTATGTTTTTTTTTTTACAGGCAAAAGAGCTGAATTATTTGGGGCATGCCCCGAAAAGGGCCCTCTTCAGGGCTGGTAAGGTAAAAGAGCTTTTCTATTTTTATTTTAGAATAGGGTAGGGCATTTTTTTATTTTGGGGGGCTTTGTTATTTTATTAGGGGGCTTAGAGTAGGTGTAATTAGTTTAAAATTGTTGTAATATTTTTCTAATGTTTGTAAATATTTTTTTATTTTTTGCAACTTAGTTCTTTTTTATTTTTTGTACTTTAGTTAGTTTATTTCATTGTATTTATTTGTAGGTATTTTATTTAATTTATTTATTCATAGTGTAGTGTTAGGTTTAATTGTAGGTAATTGTAGGCATTGTATTTAATTAATTTATTGATAGTGTAGTGTTAGGTTTAATTGTAGATTATTGTAGGTATTGCATTTAATTAATTTAATGATAGTGTAGTGTTAGGTTTAATTGTAACTTAGGTTAGGATTTATTTTACAGGTAATTTTGTAATTATTTTAACTATTTTAGCTAATAAATAGTTATTAACTATTTAATAGCTATTGTACCTGTTTAAAATAATTACAAAGTTGCCTGTAAAATAAATATTAATCCTAAAATAGGTACAATATAATTATAATTTATATTGTAGCTATATTAGGATTTATTTTACAGGTAAGTATTTAGCTTTAAATAGGAATAATTTATATAATAAGAGTTAATTTATTTTGTTAGATTTAAATTATATTTAATTTAGGGGGGTGTTAGTGTTAGGGTTAGACTTAGCTTTAGGGGTTAATCCATTTATTAGAGTAGCGGTGAGCTCCGGTCAGCAGATTAGGGGTTAATACTTGAAGTTAGCTGTCGGCGATGTTAGGGAGGGCAGATTAGGGGTTAATACTATTTATTATAGGGTTATTGAGGTGGGAGTGAGGCGGATTAGGGGTTAATACATTTATTATACTAGCGGTGAGCTCCGGTCGGCAGATTAGGGGTTAATTATTGTAGGTAGCTGGCGGCGACGTTGTGGGGGGCAGATTAGGGGTTAATAAATATAATATAGGGGTCGGCGGTGTTAGGGGCAGCAGATTAGGGGTACATAGGGATAACGTAAGTGGCGGCGGTGTACGGAGCGGCAGATTAGGGGTTAAAAAATGTAAATATAGTGGCGGCGATGTGGGGGGACCTCATTTTAGGGGTGCATAGGTAGTTTATGGGTGTTGGTGTACTTTAGAGCACAGTAGTTAAGAGCTTTATAAACCGGCGTTAGCCCAGAAAGCTCTTAACTACTGACTTTTTTTCTGCGGCTGGAGTTTTGTCGTTAGATTTCTAACGCTCACTTCAGTCACGACTCTAAATACCGGCGTTAGAAAGATCCCATTGAAAAGATAGGATACGCAATTGACGTACGGGGATCTGCGGTATGGAAAAGTTGCGGCTGGAAAGTGAGCGTTAGACCCTTTAATGACTGGCTCCAAATACCAGAGGGCGGTAAAAACCAGCGTTAGGAGCCTCTAACGCTGGTTTTGACGGCTACCGCCCAACTCTAAATCTAGCCGTATGTGTTTATATTGAATTGGTTTCATCATGAAATAACTGTGCCTGACAAACATAAGGGTTAAATAGATATCTAATTAAGGTGAACAGTTGTGTTTAGGGGTGTAACCACCCTAATGTGTTTCTATTGGTTAAATGTAGTATATATTCTTGAGCTCTCAGTCAGGTTGTTAGACGCCTGAGGAAACAGCAAGCTAGCTGAGAAACTAGTTGCATTTTAATACACAGTGATATTTGTATACACTGTGCTTTTAAAGACCATTGTTTTAATAAAAGTGATTTTAAAACTTATCACTTGACTAAGAGCCTGTCCATGTTTGTTTGTGGTTGGAGACTACAGCCTAGACTGAGACCTGTGGGAAATAACAGTGAGCTGGGACACTGTGAGATTCCAGTATGCAATACTAAGCACGAGTGAGTGCTGCCACACTTGTGAGTACCTGAACATCTGTTATCACATATTTGTACACCATCTGTACTTTATTACACTAGGAGGCGCCCTTCTGTGTGTTTGTTTTATACCATCACAGATTCCAGTTAACCTCTTCTATTTGGGAAGGAGCTGCCGTGAATTCAAGAATAAAAGACCATTGGAAGCAAGTCCAAACGGACAACACTTTTTTCAGTGATTGATTCACCTATGGACTGATGAGTTATATCATTTTGTATATTTTATCAAACTATATATACACTATATTGTTGTTGTATTTTGTAATCTGTTGACATTATAGGAGTGATCTAGCACTATATATATTCTGTGTATATTAGCGCCCCCTTGAGTGGTGAGTATTTTCATCAGGTTGGTTTCAATACTTGAATAGGTTTATTGCGTTGTCGGTTAATGGCGGATTAGGGGTTAATCATTTTAAGAGGTAGTTTGCGATGTTGTGATTGGTGGATTTAGGGGTTAATAATTTAGTTATTACTTGCGGTGTGGACTATGGCGGTTTAGGGGTTAATAGACCTTATTAGTTATTGCGGTGGGGGATTGTGGTTGACAGGTAGATAGACATTGCGCATGCATTAGGTGTTAGTTTATTTTTGCAGGCATTTTCGGCAGTTACGGTGCTCCCATACTCAGCGCAAGGCCTGCTACGGCTGCCTTTTATGGCGAGGTAAAAATAGAGTAAGATTTCTACATTTTCACGATGTAAGGCCTTGCGCTGGATATTGGATACCAATTTAGAGTAATAAGTACTCTAAATAATAATTGCGAGTGAAGGGTGTAATATATGTGCGTAACTTGTATGCTATGCCGTATATGTAATACCAAAATCACGTAAAAACTGGCGGTGGAGGATTTTGTGGGCGACGCTGCATATGTAATGGAGGCCCACACTTGTATCATGCCCAGGAGAGAAGGGTTTAATTATGTAGCTTGTAGGGTTATTTTTAGCTTTAGTGTAGAGATCAGCCTCCCACCTGACACATCCCACCCCCTGATCCCCCTAATCCCTCTCAAACAGCTATATGCCTTCCCCACCCCACAATGGTCACCCCCATATTAAGTCCTGGCAGAAAGTCTGCCAGTAATAAAATAAAAAGGCTGCTTTTTTAATATATATATATATATATATATATATATATATATATATATATATATATATATATATATATATATATATATATTAATATTTTCTGCAGTGTAAGATCTTTAGGTACTGGCAGCTGTCTGCTAGTACCCAGTTTGCCTCAATTTATACGTATTTAAAAAAAAAACAAAAAAAAAAACATTAACCATTTTTTCTGTAGTGATCCCTTTCCCTCAATGGATCCCACATAGGATTCCCCTCATCCTCCCTCTTCCCCCTTTCCCCCTTACTTCCCGGTTTTGTTTTGTGTTCTGTGTAGCGTGGTGTAGCGGTCTCGCCCACCTAACAACCCCTCCATTGATGGGCTGCCTACCCGCCTCCCTCCTTTAACTCCCACCCACCAACGATCGGCACCACTGGTGTCCAATGCAGAGAGGGCCACAGAGTGGCCTTCTCTGCATCAGTAACTCTGAAAATCTATTTCTGCAGTGCCCCACTCGTGGGGCATGCAGAAATAGCGCAATCTCACTATTTTGAGTGAGATCGAGGCAGAGAGAAGCCCAAGACTGCAGTGATAAACAGGGTATGGTGCTGGTCATTAAGGGGTTAATAATTGATATATGATATATAATGATATAATAGATATATGTTGAATAATCTGTTGATTACCAAATATGGTTTTAAGCAATGGTTAATACAATAATTGAATCATTAACACGTAAAAAATGTTTAAAACTATATATGGTTAGAAACTTAATATTGTTCAGATGTAATAATTCAATCATTTAATTCAATTTATCTAGTAGCATATATGGTGTTTTAAAACTATTGCTTGCAAACAATGTATAATTGAACATTAATTAAGAGAACAAAAGCCTCATTACTTGTATTCAAGCCTCATGTTAAAGTAATACATTACTACACAATTACAAGAATCAAGAACTCAGAAATACCAATTCAGGGCTAGATTACAAGTGGAGTGCTAATTCATTGCACGCCCGTAAAGGGCAAATTGGCCCATTTACAGAAGCATGATTAATAACCAGCCATTACAAATGACTGGTTATTGCTACCACAAGCTCACGGTAGCAATTAGCGGTAAAATAAATAAACAGAGGTCGGACCTCTGGTTAATTTTTAAAAATGTCCCCCAATTGCCCCAAAATACAATGTAGTGTGCCTTTGTGAAAACAAAAAATGTGAGCATTTTTTTTTTTTAAACTGCACAAAGCATTTTTTAGGGGGTTAAAGTGGGTGGATCTGGGGTGTAAGGAAAAGAACGGCACTAAAAAGTGCCTTTACATTATGGTCTATGGGGAACTGTGTGTTCTCTATAAATATATATGTATATGCTTATATACATATATATTTATGTGTTGATATGTGTATATACACATATAAACACATAAATATATATATGTATATATTCATACACACACACACACACATATATATTTATTTATTTAACCTTTGCTGCCCATCGCTGCATGACATACTACCTTTGGTGTGTGTCATGAGATGCAGGACATATGCAGGACACAGCAATGATGGTACAACTCTATTTTATTGCAGAGCATAACAATACACATCTAGTCAGGTTGATTGTACTAAACTAACTGTGACACAGACACCGGACCTAAGCCCCGCCCACATACTAGTGACATCACATCCTGCTCTCATCACATCTTCCCCTTTTTCAAAGGCAAAGCATACATTTGCATATAATAAATAACAAGGTACACCAACAGGGTATACAACAACATTTTTGTTTTTGAACATTATAAAAACAGATAGATTAGAAAACATGAACAAATAAATTACATCCTGACTTGGACATCGGGGTAGACTACCCTAGTCCACAGTGACCATGGGATTATTCTGCCCATACTTCCGGTCACTGTTCTAGCTAAAGTCAGTCCCTGTATCGGGCCGGAAGTTCACCACTCTTCCGCTTGATGTAACTTTGCATGAACTGTCCTCTGATACAGAAGGTGGTGAACAAGAGTCTGCTGGAGGCAAAGATATATCCCCGCTGTGATCTTGCTGAGGGGAAGGCACCTCTCTTAGAACAGGGGATCCCACCGGCGGTGGTACTGAGGTATCCGGTTCCAGACTCTCAGGTACAGGCTGAAGATGTCTTCGGTTACGGCGTGTAACCGTCCCTCCCTCTGTAAGGAGTGTGTAAGACCTTGGTTCTGGAGAGCGGCCCACTACCGTAGCAGGCGTCTTCCATTTCTTCTCATCATCCAGTTTAATTCTGACACTTTGGCCCGCTTTCAGTTCCTGTAAAGGCCTGACAGAATGTCTCCTGTCGTAGAAGAAACGATAACCCTTTTTGGCATCTTCATCCCTCCTAAGGACTTCTTCCGAGGAACAGGGCCAGGCGGCTTGAAGACACCCACTGAGGGTAAAGTGGTGCGAATCTGGCATCCTAGCATCAGCTGTGCCGGGCTAAACCCGGTGGCTTGAATGGGCGTCGCCCTGTATGACAAGAGGGCTAGGTACGGCTCAGATTGCTTTAGAATGAATTTTGTTGTTTGAACTGCCCTTTCAGCTATTCCGTTGGCCTGCGGATAATGTGGACTTGACGTGGAATGTACAAAATCATATTCCCTGCTGAAAGCACTGAACTCTGTAGAAGCGAAATGCATACCATTAGCACTCACCAGCTCCATTGGAATGCCCCAGCGGGCGAACAAGCTCTTCAGGCGAATGATAACGGCCTGACTTGTGATATCATTCAGGGGTGCAATTTCCAAATACCTGGAATAGTAGTCAATCACAACAAGAAACTTTTTCCCGTGCAGTTCACACAAATCAGCAGCTATTTTCTGCCACGGCCCTGCAGGCAGCGGAGTAGACATTAAGGGCTCCCTTCTCTGAGTAGGCCGGCGTTCCTGGCAAAAGGCACATTTAGACACGTGATTTGCAATGTCGGAGCTGATCCCAGGCCACCACACAGCTGTAGCTGCCCTTTCTCTGCACTTTGTAATGCCTAAGTGGCCATCGTGAATCCTGTTTAACATCTCCTTCCTCATGCTGACAGGAATTACAATGCGGTCTTGGAACAGCACCAACCCCTCCAGCTCCGTGAGCTGCGACCTCTATGGCTGTTAAGCATTTAAAGACATCCAGGATGCCCGGCTCTCGGGCCAGCCATCTTTTATGTACCTTATAACTTCTTGCAGATCTGTGTCCAAATATGTCTCTTTCTTTATCTCTTCCAGTTTCCTTGAAGAAATGGACTTAGAGGCCAGAACTGAATCAACATACACTTTCACATCCGATTCTGTGGAGGATTCTTCAGCAGCAAACAGCGGGAGCCTGGATAGTGTATCTGCCACAACCAGTTGTTTCCCCGGCACATGCACTGCCTGAACATTGAACCTGAGCAGTCTCATTAAAAGTCTCTGGCATCTCAAGGGTGTTTTGTCAATGTCATAAGAATTGATTAGAGGGACTAGCGGTTTGTGGTCAGTTTCCAGACTAAATTTCTCCAAACCCACTAGATAACGCTGAAAGCGCTCACAGGCCCAAACTGCAGCCAGGCACTCTTTCTCAATTTGAGCGTATTTTGACTCGGCAGCCGTCAGTGTGCGGGAACAGTAGGCTATGGGCTGTAGTTTGTTGTCATTCAGCTGCAGGAGTGCAGCCCCCAACCCATAACTGCTTGCATCAGCACTAACCACAGTCTTTTTTGAAGGGTAGTAGAACCCCAGCACTGGGGCAGACCCCAGCAGTGACTTAGCATGCAGGAACGCTTTTTCCTGTGAGGGTCCCCAGACCCAGGCAACATCTTTCTTAAGCAACTCTGTGATAGGGTGTAAAACTGTAGATAAATCTGGAAGAAACTTGCCCACGTAATTTACAAGGCCCAATATCTGTCTCAGCTCATGTACATCAGAAGGGCTTTTCATCTGTTCAATAGCCCGAATTTTCTCGGGGTCCGGCTTGATGCCATCCCCGTTGATGATATGCCCAAAGTAGCATAATTCAGTTTTCCTAAAATGACATTTTTCTTTATTCAGCTTCAGCCCAGACTCTTTGATAGCCTGCAGCACACAACTCAAACGCTGATCATGCTCCTCCAGTGTAGACCCATACAATAGAATGTCGTCCATGACGACCGCTGTGCCCACGTGGCCACTCAGGAGAGAACTCATTTCCCTTTGAAAGATTTCAGGAGCGGAGGATATCCCAAAGGGGAGTCTGCAGAAGCAGAACCGACCTACCGGTGTGATAAAGGTAGTCAGTTTGCGGCACTTTGGATCCAGGGGGATCTGCCAAAAGCCGCTAGAAGCGTCTAATGTGGAAAAGAACTTCGCCCCAGCCAACTTCGGGGCTATATCTTCCAATGTCGGCAGCACAAATCTCTCCCTCTTCACTGCCTCATTCAACCTTTTCAGGTCCACACAGATGCGCACCTTTCCATTTTTCTTTGCAACTGGAACAATGGGGGCACACCAATCAGTTGCTTCAACAACCTCTTCAATAACCCCCATAGACTTCATGCGCATGAGCTCTCTCTCCACTTGAGGCATGAGCGGGAACGGAATTCTACGAGGAGTAGAAATACTGTATTGGACTGCATCACTTTTAAGTGCTATATGGACAGGTTTGCAGTTCAGTAGGCCCAACTCGCCAAACATAGCTTCAGAGATCTCATTCACTCTGGCCACAAGGCCCAAGTCACAGGCTGCTTTTCTGCTCAATAAACTGTTAACACACTGACCTCGGATCACATGCACCCACATGGTGAACTTCCTCTGTTTGTACTCACAGCTGGCAAGAAATTTCCCCACACAATCAATACGGCCACCAGGACTATGGACATTTGTAGTAACCTTCGCCAGCTGGGGCTGTCGAGGCAGTTTCATAAATTCAGCAAAAGACATTACAGTGATATCTGCTCCTGTGTCAATCTTAAAATCAACTTTGGCTCCCATTACAGTAAAAGTAACTTTCCAATCTTCCTCTGAGCTTGTCCGTTCCACAACAGACCCCACAAAAGACACTTCCTGACCCTCCTGGTCACTGTCCACCTGCATCTCCTTAATGTATTCAGTTTTACACACCACTTCAAAATGGCCTATTCTGTTACATTTTCTGCATCTTTTATCTCTGGACGGGCATATAGCACTCTGATCATGAGCCCGGAGTTGCACCCATCCACTTCTAGGCCTTTCCAGTACTTTAGATCTACCGCTCACACTGTGCCTTTCACTAGTAATTTTCCTAGACTGTTGCACTTCATCCACAATACTCTCAGACCTCAGATCAGCACTTTGCTTTTTCACCAGTTCACTCTGGCTGGCCATCCTAATAGCCCCGTCTAACATTAAATCAGGCTCTAACTGCAGCTTCAGGGAGACTTCAGCATCTGCAATTCCAATAACTATTCTGTCTCTGATTTGCTCTTCTTTAGAAACACCAAACTCACAGAATTCAGCTAATTCATACAGGCTGCGCACAAATGACTCCACAGATTCTCCCACACGCTGATTACGTTTGTGAAAACAAGCTCTCTCATGAATCACATTTCTTTAGGGCACAAAGTGGGCACTGAGTTTATCCATAACTATATCAAAGTTAACGTCTTCCCCTTCTTGGAAAGTAAAAGCATTGAACACTGGCTCTACATCTTTCCCCATGGAGTATAAAAGAGAATTAACTTGTACTTCCCCACTCTCCTTGTTCAGTTTGGATGCAATCCTGAAGCGCTGAAACCGCTGACGCCATGTGAGCCAAGCTGCAGGCTGAGAGAAGTCAAAAGGCTCAGGTGGGGTAAACTTTGACATTGCAATCGATCAGGAACAGAAGCGCAGTCCAGAACTTCTGACACCATGTCATGAGATGCAGGACATATGCAGGACACAGCAATGATGGTACAACTCTATTTTATTGCAGAGCATAACAATACACATCTAGTCAGGTTGATTGTACTAAACTAACTGCGACACAGACACCGGACCTAAGCCCCGCCCACATACTAGTGACATCACATCCTGCTCTCATCACAGTGTGCTTTGTTCTCATGCCGTGTCTCACGGGATGAGAACAAAGCTTTTCCCAGCAATGTGAATGCAAGGTCACGTTAGTATTGCGCTCAACTTTTAATACCAGTGCACTCTTAATATGGCCCTCAATGTGTTAAACATTTTTCACATTTCTTTTTAAATTCATTACGTAAACTGTTTTTTTTTTTATATATAATATACATTTATACAGAAGTATATTTTACAGAATAAATAAAAGACATTATTTTGTGACATTTATTTCAAGGAACACAATAGTTTAAATCAGATTAGATGTGCACATATGCGTTTCACATTTTAATAAAAAAAAATAATAATATCCTTTCATCAACCAAATATATTTCCAGGAAAATCGATAACTCTTTAGCAACATACACTGATATATTGTGGGGACCTGCACAACTTTAACCAAAGACCACACATTTCTAGACTGCTACTAGTGGTTTCTGTAATGAAAAACTAATTATCATTAACTAAAAACTATTAAATCCATAAGTAGT
Organism: Bombina bombina; assembly: GCF_027579735.1. Taxonomy (NCBI): domain Eukaryota; kingdom Metazoa; phylum Chordata; class Amphibia; order Anura; family Bombinatoridae; genus Bombina; species Bombina bombina. The sequence goes on along the minus strand of NC_069504.1, from coordinate 65,549,591 downwards.
TGTGTTTGAAAAGGTAGGGTATGCATAAGGGTAGGGTATACATAAGGGAAAGCACAGAATACATGTGTATGCCAATGATTCAGCTTTTATTATAGTAATTTCAAACAATAAATTATTTATTTTGCAAATAAAAAGACACATGCACACATTTATTATTTTGAACATACTTCATTTTATTGATGCTTCAAAGAGGACTACATAAATGCATTGAAAACTCAAAGAGGCATATTTAACAAATGTCTGTCGGACCTGATCAGCTGAATGCGGAGAGCGTATTGCGTATTAAGCATTGCACTGGCAGCTCACAAGAGCTGCTGGTGCAACACCGCCCCCTGCAGACTCGCGGCCAATGGTCCGCCAACAAGGGGTGTCAATCAACCCGATCGTACTCGATCGAGTTGATTTCCGGTGATTCCTGTCCGCCCCATCAGAGCAGGCAGACAGGTTATGGAGCTTGATAGATAGGCTCCATCGTAGTGAAGAATCCTCATTTTGTCAAAATGTAAAAAGTACAGTAGGATAAACAAAAAAATACAGAAAATAAGATTGTATATTCCCTTCTGTAGCACTTATGAGACCTATCATGGACCTCTCCATAAATAAATTATAACTTAAATATCTTGTAAGGATGGTACTAAATATCCATAAGATCCCAGTTTAAACCTTTTTTTTTTTTTTTAACTATTTTATGTGTTTAATTTAAATATATATACACTCACACATATTTATATAACAAACACCTTGGAATATACAATGTCCATTTAAAACAAAGTGAATATGATTTTTTTGAATGCAAATACTTCAAACACCTTTGTTGTTCAATTAAATTTGATTTAATATATATGTATATACTGTATAAAATAAATCACAGCAAGAGATAGATGCCACAAAAGGGATATGCAAGCCAATTTTTCAGAGCCAGGGAAATCAGCACTCTTTTATTTTGAAACAAAAAATATAAATATTTATTTAATGGTCAGAAAAACTCAGGTGAAGGGGTAGCGTTAGGCGCAACATACAAGTTACCATCACAGGATGCAGATGCCCCCATATAACTACTGCAATAAATATACAGTGACAAGAAGACACCCAAATATAAAAAACAATATTATATTAAAATGTATATAATAATACAAAGGACCGGTCCTCGTTACAAAGGCGCCTGTGAATCCATACAAATGTATAAAGCGGTAAAGAAGTATAAATGGCAGGTCAGGCCAGAGGTAATTAGCTTCACCTTAACACGGACTGTTAACAACCTGCTGCACACAGAACCCCCAAGCCAGAAAGCTTTTGGAGGCCAAACCTTGGCAGGTATAGAATGGGATCTATGTCATCCATGATAGGGAGAACTAGTGACAGTGCTGGTATTCAATGGTATGCAAGGTATAAGCAAACAAATGGCAATATACAGTTGATCATACAGATACATCAACAACTTTAGAGAAAAGAGTTAGCACATTTTCATATGCAGAGTTCAACTGCCTTAATGGGACAGTAAACACCAGAATTGTTCTTGTTTAAAAAGAAAGATAATCCCTTTATTACCCATTCCCCAGTTTTGCATAACCAACACAGTTATATAAATACACTTTTTACCTCTGTGATTACCTTGTATCTATGGCTCCGCAAACTGCCCCCTTATTTATTGACAGACTTGCATTTTTAGCCAATCAGTGCTTGCTCCTAGGAGCTTCCTGTGCCTGAGCTCAATGTTATCTATATGAAACACATGAACTAACGCCCTCTAGTGGTGAAAAACTGTCAAAATGCTTTCAGATTAGAGGTGGCCTTCAAGGTTAGATTTAGCTTTCAACTAAGAATACCAAGAGAACAAAGCAAAATTGGTAATAAAAGTAAATTGGAAAGTTGTTTAAAATGACATGCCCTATTTAAATCATGAAATATTTTTTTTACTTTACTGTCCCTTTAAGTAAAGTGGACATGGATGCTCAGTAACGGCCGCTATAAGAAGCAAGTCGTATCCTTGGTCAGACCTGTATCATCAACTGGTCGACAATTTTTTATAGCGAAGACATCACACAGTTCCAAGTAGGGATAAACGCTGCTGTTATAGCTCAAACAACAGTACTTAGCTTCCAAATTGCCAAAGTATTCTGCATACGGACACCTGTCGAATGGCTCGTGTCTATATGCGGAATACTTTGGCAATTTGGAAGCTAAGTACTGTTGCTTGAACTGATCTCAATCCAACAACATTTCACATATAACATTTATATTGTTATTACCACAACAATTTGATTATCTAAAATTTCTAGTAAAAGTGTATGAAAAAAATACATAACATGACTAGAAAAAGGAGTAATTAACACATTCCTGTATCAAAATATTTATATTAAAGAAGCATCAAAAAGAGAACTTACTCAAAGCTACATCAATAACAACTAATATGTACACCTAAATAAAGCAAATTACATTAAATCTATTAGACAATAGAGGCTTAAATCAGCAAAAAACAGTACATCTAAATATAAGAATCTATCTACCTATCAAGTATAACTGCACAGTATTATCCAACGAAGACTGTTCTTTCATGGAAAGAAAATTTGCTACAATTAAGCTGCATTCTAGTCTAAGAGAATTCCATTTGTATATATAATTCTTTGGAGCAAATTAGTATAAATCACATAGCAGTTTTCCAGAACATGGCCATCATTGGAACAAAAACACTTCCAAGTGTTCCATTGTACAACAAATTATCCAAAATTGTCTTCTGTAATTGCTTTAATGTCATGACAAATTTTCTAAAATGCTAAACACACAATTAGTATTATAAATAGGACAGCAGTAGGCTACTTTATCTTAAACACCAGCAGGGTTAGGTATGAGCTTTTCACCACAATATCGCTCATACTATTAGCCTCTATATTTTAGTTGTTGGGGCCAAGGCTCTTAAAAACAACTTACAGCAATCTGTTGAGCAGACAATTATGTATCTGATCTAGTATATGATAACAAGAGATGATATTTTAATCTGGCAATGTATAATGCATTACATAGCAAGTGTTTACAGTCACCAACAAATGTTACCGTCATGGTTGCCATACTGGTAAAATCCCCTTTGGGATGGGGATTTTATTCAATGCATAAACAACAGCAGGTAGGTTACACTATCTAATATAAACACCTAACATTTATGAAGGTTATTACTATTCTAGTCGACACAAATAAACAATAAGATAAAACTGCTGGATATAACACACAATCAGAACTAAGTGGATCCCATCCTATTTTATTTAATTATTATCGGTTATTTGTAGAGCGCCAACAGATTCTGCAGCGCTATAAACATAGACGGTATACAAGATAACATTTATAGGGATAAATGGGTAGAGGGCCCTGCCGAGAGTCACACTGTTGTAGTTACTAGCTCTTATGAAGGTGATCTGCAAACAGTTGGACTCTTTGGCTTACATGCTAAGGGGGGTCATGGTGGATAGTAATGAAGAGAGAAACTGGTATTTGGAGAGGTTAGTGTAGATTGTGTGCATCCCTGAACAGTGGAGTCTTTAGGGAGCGCTTGAAGCTTTCAAAACTAGGGGAGGGTCTTGTGGAGTGAGGCAGAGAGTTCCACAAGATGGAAGCCAGTCTGGAGAAGTCCTTTAAATGGGAATGTGAGGAGGTAACAAGAGAGGAGGAGAGTAGGAGGTCATGAGCACAGCGAATGGGACGGGAGGGAGAGAATCTGGAAACAAGGTCTGAGATATAGGGGGGAGCAGTGCAGTTAAGTGCCTTGTATGTCAGAGTGAGAATTTTTTGTTTAATCCTGGAGGCAAGGGGAAGACAGTGAAGGGATTGGCAGAGAGGTGAAGCAGATGAAGAGTGACATATAAGGAAGGTGAACTTGGCAGAGGCATTCATTATAGATTGTAAAGGAGCTAGGTGGCAGCAAAGGAGACCAGAGCGGACGGAGTTGCAGTAGTGGAGAATGAGAGAATGGAATAAAATCTTAGTTGTGGGGGGGCGGGTGTCCGGGCTGCTTTCATGGCTGGCAGCATTTCCCATACGGGTTAAGAACTATCCTGATAATCCACCAAATATCAACCACATAACTTGCCATCTATGCATGAAAAAGTTATATTGTGATGTCTAAAGCTCATGGCAATGATTGACTTCAATTTTTACGAGAAAAATCAGTGTGGAAAACTGGACAGTTGAGACCTGCGGTGGTCACACATGTGAAGGCCTCAACACCCCCTCTTCCCCTATAACGGGGTAATTTAGAGAACTATCATTGATCTGGAAACAATAACTCATCATGGCTATAGCCAGAGATGAAAGCTACGTAAATATACAGAAGCTTTTGGGTGAGCATGACCAAAAATTGACAATGTGCCATAACAGTCTCTTAGCTCTCCTAAAACCCAGCAGTATAGATCAAGCCTTTACAGCGCGCACAGAGGAGACGTATGCAGGAGAATATGCTGACACATTTTAGCCAGAACCCTTCTAAGGAGTCGGAAACTTCTGCATCGCTTATCAAAATCTGTCAGCCTGTACATGACCTTTCAGCTATTACACGGGGGATGTGGCCGGCCCACTGAAGAGAGAAAATAGGGACATTTATGTAGCTGTGCAGATTGAAAAGCTGATCAACAAATCCGCCAAACTCTACTGCCGAGATCAGACTGCACGACTTCCTGTCCAATTCATCGGATGTATTGGATAGACCCTCACCATCTCCTCTTTTCTCGAGCAGAACCTTGCAAGGACAGATCAACACTCTGCTCTCACCCCCAAACAACTGCTCACCTACCAGGACTCAAGGCTTAGAGTTTAAAAAATATTCATGCAGCACTGGCAGGTAATCTACTATTCAATGGGCTTTGGGTGTCCCATGTCATGTCCTGGGCCAGGGGTTGCATATACTTGCATTATCAGTACATCTATGCCTGATCCTTATTACACAAGCAGTTATGACATTTTACCTCAAACTAGAGCTCATCTATTTTGATACAGTCAGTTTAATAGCACAAGATCTCCCATATCAACACCTCAGAGAGTGGGGATAAATTACTTCTCCAGAGCTTTGGTCTGATCTGTTTACACACTAACACTAGTGATAACTTCTTGTGCTTTAGTTTTATTTATTTTAGCAATTAAAGTTAAAACATTTCCATACATTTATAGCTTATCACATCCACCTATATGTTATGATCTCCTACTTAGTGTTGGAATAAATTATGTAGCTCATTTATGCTTTATTTTGCCAATGCATATCTTCAGCATTCCATATTACTTTCACCTTCTTTGTACAGTACCTTTATTGTGATGGTATCAGAATCCTATAGGGTGCCTATAACATAGCATATAAATTATTTAATTATTATCATGCTAATTCTAAACCAAGTCATATATGGTCCAAGAGTGGCCATCTTTAATTTTTGTCTTTCTCCTATGAGTCTTTTAGACAATATGGCCCATATATGACCCTCTGCATTTTTGGAGGAAGCTATCTCCATTAAATGTGCTTCAACTATTGATATACAATTAGCATAGGTGGTTTTCTTACTACACACCTCTCTTTATACCATACTCAATTTTGCTAAATTGATAATCTCATACTATCTACAAGTTACTATTTTATTTTCTGTTTTGTATAGAGAGATTATCATTCATTTATTGCTCATTCACTATTAACCTCATATCATGGTCCAAGAGTGACCGTATTATCATTGTTATTCCTCTATAAGTGTTTACATTTTTCCTGGATACAAGAGTGACCCGTTGTAGCTTAAGGGGACTGTTTTCAAGAGAAAAAAGAGGTTCCAACCTAGTGAACTGAGTTGTTATTATTCTTACTGTATACCACAGGCACTTGTTTCTTACAATTTTGTTATCATGCTTATTGGCCATATATAATGTCAATCTAACTTTACATTATTGTCTCATTTTGTATTATGCTATTATGTTCTCACAACCTCAATAATTATCTATTGATTCAAAATCTTAGTTGTGTCTTGTGTAAAAAAATGTCTAATTTAGAGATGTTTTTAAGTTGGAAGCGGCAGGATTAAGCCAAGGGCTGAATGTGAGAAGTGAAAGAAAGATCTGAGTCAAATGTGACCCCAAGACATCGGGCATGCGGGGTAGGGGTAATGATAGAGTTGTTGATAGTTATAGAGAGATGGGGGAGTGGAGACTATAGAAGAAGGAGTTAAAATAAGGAGCTCAGTTTTGAAAAGATTTGGAAGGAGATAGGTCTGGTGCAGAGAGGTAGATTTGGGTGTCGTTGGCATACAAATGATATTGAAATCCGTGGGACTTTATTAAGGAACCTAATGATGATGTGTAGATTGAAAAGAGAAGGGGACCAAGGACAGAGCCTTGCGGTACCCCAACAGAAAGTGGTAATGGGGCAGAGGAAGCCCCAGAAAAGGCTACACTAAAGGTACGGTTAGACAGGTAGGAAGAGAACAAAGAGAGGGCTGTGTCACAAATTCCAAAGGATTGGAGGGTTTGGAGAAAACGAGGGTGGTCAACAGTATCAAAGGCTGCATGCAGATCAAGGAGGATAAGCAGAGAGAAGTAACCTTTGAATTTTGCAGTAAGTAGGTCATTGGTAACCTTAACGATTGCTGTCTCTGTGGAGTGATGGGGGCGAAATCCAGATTGCAGTGGGTCAAGGAGGGAGTTTAATGTAAGGAACGGGGAAAGGCATGCATATACCAGCTTTTCAAGAAGATTTGAGGCAAGAGGAAGTAGGGAAATAGGGTGGTAGTTGGATGGGGAGGTTAGATTGAGAGAAGGGTTTTTGAGGATGGGTGTGACCAGTGTATGTTTTAGAGATAAGGGAAATATACCAGTGCTGAGGAAGAGGTTGAAAATATGTGTGAGTAAAGGGGTAAGTGTAGTAGAGAGGGAGGGGAGTAGCTTTGAGGGGATGGAGCCAAAGGAGGGGACAGGTAGTGAGGTGAGAGCACAGTATAGCTTTTGAGGGGATGAGAGACTGAAAGTATGTTGGGAACTGATTTTGTTTCTGATGGAATCAATTTTGTTGTTGAAGTGGCTGGCAAAATCTTGAGCTGAGAGAGAAGTTGTATTAGGAGTTGGGGGTGGGCAGAGAAGAGTATTTTAAGTGGAGAACAGACATTTTGGGTTTGAAGAAAGAGTAGAGATAAGAGTAGAGAAATAATGTTGCTAATGAATATTAAGGGCAGCGTAGTAGGTAATCAAGATGAACTTGTAGTGAAGAAAGTCAGCTGAACTCCGAGATTTTTGCCAGCGCCACTGTACCGTGTCAGAGGAGTGTGCCAGGGCTGAGGGTGAGTGTGTGATTTCTGAGCTATGGCAGGAGGGGCCATATTGTCAAGGACCAATGTAAGGGTGGAATTATAGTGGCAAATAGATTGGTCAGGGCAGGAAAAGGAGGAGATGGATGAGAGTGGAGGTTTGATAGAACTAGTGAGCTGTTGCTGATCTAATGACATAATGCTTCTATGAAGTTTGGTGTGAGGGGTAGAAGGAGGGAGAGTTGTATAGAGGGATATGATGTTGCAAGTGAGGAGATGATGGTCAGAAAGAAGAAAAAGGAAGTTTGTGAATTCTGAAATAGTGCATCAATAGCTAAAGATCAGATCAAGGGAGTGACCATCTTTGTGAGTGGGAGAGTCAGTCCATTGTGACAAACCGAAAATGGAAGTGAGTTGCAGAAGTTGTTTTGCAGAGGAGGCAGTGGGATTGTCAAGAGGGATGTTGAAGTCGCCAAGAATGAGGGGACCAGGATTAGGGGAGATGTCACCAGTAGCTAGTATGAGTAAGAGGGAGAGTGACATGAGATGAGATGCAGATTTGCAGTAATGAGACTGTTTTAGGGATGAGGTGCAAGAGGAAGAGAGGGTGTTATGGAATGTCTAAAGTTTATGAGTACAAAAGTAAGGTGAGTTTAAGAGAGATGGGCTAATGAGCAGTGCAGGTTGGGAGGGGGAAGGAGTAATTGTCTAAAGTAGTTTCTTAAAGAGACAAGAGGTAGCAAAAAGGAATATGAGTATATTGAGCATTTTTACCAAAATGGGAACCATTTAAACACCAAAAATACAGAATTACAGCAGCACTTGCATAAGTAAACAAAGAGATACTTAAAACACAAAATTACAAAGGTACTTGCCTTGTGTCTTGCCCCTTGTCCAATCCTTGTTCAATTCTTGTATAATTCTTATCTTAGGCCTAGATTTGGAGTTCGGTGGTAGCCGTCAAAACCAGCGTTAGAGGCTCCTAACGCTGGTTTTGGCCGCCCGCTGGTATTTGGAGTCAGTGATTAAAGGGTCTAACGCTCACTTTTCAGCCGTGACTTTTCCATACCGCAGATCCCCCTACGCCATTTGCGTATCCTATCTTTTCAATGGGATCTTTCTAACGCTGGTATTTAGAGTCGTTTCTGAAGTGAGCGTTAGAGCTCTAACGACAAAATTCCAGCCGCCTGAAAATAGCAGGAGTTAAGAGCTTTCTGGCTAACGCCGGTTCATAAACCTCTTAACTACTGTACCCTAAAGTACACTAACACCCATAAACTACCTATGTACCCCTAAACCGAGCTCCCCCCACATCGCCGCCACTCGATTTAAATTTTTAACCCCTAATCTGCCGACCGCCACCTACGTTATACTTATGTACCCCTAATCTGCTGCCCCTAACCCCGCCGACCCCTGTATTACATTTATTAACCCCTAACCTGCCCCCCACAACGTCGCCGCCAGCTACTTAAAATAATTAACCCCTAATCTTCCGACCGCAAAGCGCCGCCACCTACGTTATCCCTATGTACCCCTAATCTGCTACACCTAACACCGCCGACCCCTATATTATATTTATTAACCCCTAATCTGCCCCCCTCAACGTCGCCGACACCTGCCTACACTTATTAACCCCTAATCTGCCGAGCGGACCTGAGCGCTACTATAATAAAGTTATTAACCCCTAACCTGCCTCACTAACCCTATCATAAATAGTATTAACCCCTAATCTGCCCTCCCTAACATCGCCGACACCTACCTTAAATTATTAACCCCTAATCTGCCGACCGGACCTCACCGCTATTCTAATAAATGTATTAACCCCTAAAGCTAAGTCTAACCCTAACACTAACACCACCCTAACTTAAATATAATTTACATCTAACGAAATTAATTAACTCTAATATAATTTACATCTAACGAAATTAATTGATTCCTATTTAAAGCTAAATACTTACCTGTAAAATAAATCCTAATATAGCTACAATATAAATTATAATTATATTATAGCTATTTTAGGATTAATATTTATTTTACAGGCAACTTTTTAATTATTTTAACCAGGTACAATAGCTATTAAATAGTTAAGAACTATTTAATAGTTACCTAGTTAAAATAATAACAAATTTACCTGTAAAATAAATCCTAACCTAAGATATAATTAAACCTAACACTACCCTATCAATACATTAATTAAATAAACTACCTACAATTACCTACAATTAACCTAACACTACACTATCAATAAATTAATTAAACACAATTCCTACAAATAAATACAATTAAATAAACTAGCTAAAGTACAAAAAATAAAAAAGAACTAAGTTACAAAAAATAATAAAATATTTACAAACATAAGAAAAATATTACAACAATTTTAAACTAATTACACCTACTCTAAGCCCCCTAATAAAATAACAAAGACCCCCAAAATAAAAAATTCCCTACCCTATTCTAAATTAAAAAAGTTACAAGCTCTTTTACCTTACCAGCCCTGAACAGGGCCCTTTGCGGGGCATGCCCCAAGGATTTCAGCTCTTTTGCCTGTAAAAGAATAAATACAATACCCCCCCCCCAACATTACAACCCACCACCCACATACCCCTAATCTAACCCAAACCCCCCTTAAATAAACCTAACACTAAGCCCCTGAAGATCTTCCTACCTTGTCTCCACCATACAAGGTTCACCGATCCGTCCTGGCTCCAACATCTTCATCCAACCCAAGCGGGGGTTGGCGATCCATCATCCGGTGCTGAAGAGGTCCAGAAGAGGCTCCAAAGTCTTCCTCCTATACGGCAAGAAGAGGACATCCGGACCGGCAAACATCTTCTCCAAGCGGCATCTTCAATCTTCTTCCATCCGGTGCGGAGCGGGTCCATCTTGAAGCAGGCGACGCGGATCCATCCTCTTCTTCCGTTGTCTCCCGACGAATGACGGTTCCTTTAAGGGACGTTCTATCAGCCAATCGGAATTAAGGTAGGAATTTTCTGATTGGCTGATGGAATCAGCCAATCAGAATCAAGTTCAATCCGATTGGCTGATCCAACCAGCCAATCAGATTGAGCTCGCATTCTATTGGCTGATCGGAACAGCCAATAGAATGCGAGCTCAATCTGATTGGCTGATTAGATAAAAAACAACTGCATTAAACAGTTTTTGGGGGCTTAAGTTGGTGGGTGTGGGCTATTAGAAAAATAAAAAGGTACTGAAAAGTGCTTTTATATAGCGCTCTATGGGGACTGATTGTTACCAGTAAAGATGCAGTATATGTATATACTGCATCTTTACTGGAGCCTATGGAAGCGCGCTATTGTTCGTGCAATGCTTCTGTTCAATGCGAACATGAGGTTGCATTTAGGGATTGCCGAATGTGTTTATATTGAAATTCAAATGTTAGAACGAATCTTATTGTAGAAATTTGATGTACATAATCGAATTTTGATAAAAAAAAATACTCTTAAATATTCTATAATTGACTGCTATTTACAGTTTTCGAATGTCACTTTCAATTTCAAATGTTCATAATTAGATCGAATGTCCACATTCAAAATTTTGAATGTAACATTAGAAATTTCGAATGTAATATTCGGTTAAAAAAATACTATTCAGAAGTTCAATAGTTCATGTAGTAGGGAATTTAGCAAACTGATACATAATAGATACAAACAATTTGAATGCATCTATTTCAAATATTGCATAATTTGAATATTATTTTTTAAGAAAGCATTAGAAATACTATTACAAATATATAAATTAGAATTTTCCAAATTCGAATATTGCATAATTCAGATCGAATTATTAGAAAAATTTGAATCAAATATTACATTTAAAGAAAGCATTAGAAATACTATCACAGTAAATGAATGTTGTAATTTTGCACAAACATTTAAAATCCGAAACAAATGAATGAATTTAGTTAAAATTTGTTTAATTTTTTGAATGTTGTGAAACGTTTGCCCATCCCTAGTCGTGCTCACATTGTACCTAACTTGTAATACCTGTGCACATTTGCATGCGCAATTAGCACTATGTGTAAGCTTACAGTATATAATGTAAGGTGAGTCAACAGAATAAAAATGAAGTGAAATACAATAAGTGAATATAGACCATTGACAGAATAAGCTGTTAAATTAAGTAACCATTAATTCAGCACTATGAGTTAAACAATAAGTCTATTCATAAAAAGATAAAAAAATCCATAAAAAATAAATAAAAACATTTAAGGATTATTATATAGCAGGGTAATGGCTCTAAGAAAAAAGTTATTCCAAAGTCTGACTGATTTGCCATTTAAGCTCCTATATCGCCTCCCAGATGGTAATAGGGCAAATATACTATTACTGGCATGTAAGGGATCTTGGATTATACAATAAGCCTTTTGAAGACTGTGTCTTCTTTGAAGATCTTCAATAAGTGGTAGCTGGGCACCAATAATTTAATGAGCAGTTTTTACTACCCATTGCAAGGTTTTATGATCAGAGTTAGTACAATTTCCATACCATACAGTAATGCAGTTTGTGAGAATACTCTCAATAGTACAGGGGTAGAAGTTGACCAGGATCTGGGTGGGTACATTTACTTTTTTCAGTGATCTTAAAAAATAAAGACGTTGTTGAGCCTTTTTCACTAAAATTGAGGTATTCAAAGACCAAAAAAGTCTTCCGAAATATGTATACCCAAGAACTTAAAACTTGACACATGTTCAACCATGGTTCCATTTATGTAGATGGGCATATGCAAACAGCGTTTGGATTTTCTGTAATCGATAATGATCTCTTTGGTCTTTATTATATTAAAATCCAAATTATTCTCAGCACACCATGTAACCAGTAGCTTTATTTCCTCTCTGTAGGTAGGTTAATATCCCTTTAAATATAATTTGAAAGAGGAGAATGAATTTGCTGAGTGTTACTTCTCGGTACTTTGTTTGGGACATTTTAAACAGTATACAAATTAACCATATACCAGAAAAAGAAAGGACTATTGATTAATACTTCCAGGCTAAAGAATGACCAAAGGTTGCACCAAAATAAGGATTTATTAAATAACTATTGGTGTATAATAAGGTTCATCAAAAGAATGGCAAATAAACACAAACACTGAATACAAATATGAAATCAGCAATGAGAACATGATTGATAGATTCCCATTGCACAATACTTGAAATTATGCACATCTATAGTCCCATTTATATTGAGCACTTAGTGCAACCGCACACTCAAATTTGTAAACAGCCAAACCAGTGCAAAGCAAACCATCCTTGTTATTATATATTATAATACCACAAAAAGACTCGTCCTTGTTATTATATATTATAATACCACAAAAAGACTCGTATTATGCTGTTGATATTTTAGAAACTATTCTGAACAGAACAAATTAATGGATCAAGTTATTCTTTTAGAGAGATTGTTATAGTTTTTATCAAAAGCATGCATTTTTTATAATTTATATATATTATGTTCTTTTAATATGCTAAGCTTGCATACAACTTTAAATTTAAACTTTAAATAGCAAACAAATTACATAACTTCTATAAATCTTTTTATCAAACCACTTGAGCATAGAATGTACCAAATAATAGCAGATCGTATGTGCACCCAGATTGACATGAACATTAGCATATTACTTTTTAGTTTTTAGTGTGTTGATGCACATCTGTTATCTGTGTTTGCCTCCTAACTTGCTAAACTATTAAAAAAAAACATCTTTTGTAACTTTCTATTTTAGAGTTAAGCAAGCAGAGTAGTCAGACAGGCAGAGTTCAATAACGTTATGGCAATCCAGTATTCAGTAACAATCACACTAGGGAGCACACTAAGTAAATTGTATACTTGGGTAGTGATAGGTAGAAAGTGAGCAACTTACTTAGGCGCAGGATTTGCACCACAGGAGATCATGACCGGCTTCAGAATGAAAGGAGCGTGTAGCAATGACATCACCACCGCACGCACACAGGAGCCGACTCTCCCCTAGGCAACGAGCAGAACAGCAGGCACCGTGTCCCTAGCAACAGCTAGAGAGGTGCGGTGCACTGTGACACCTAGCTCCTTTACAATCCATAATGAATGACTCTGCCAGACTCATATTCCTTACACGTCACTCTTCATCTGCTGCACCTCTCTGCCAATCCCTTCACTGGCTTCCTCTTGCCTCCAGGATTAAACACAAAATTCTCACTCTGACATACAAAGCACTCAACTGCACTGCTCCCCCCTACATCTCAGACCTTGTCTCCAGATACTCTCCCTCCCGTCCCCTAAAGTACTGGATTGCCATAACGTTATCGAACTCTGCCTGTCTGACTACTCTGCTTGCTTAACCCTAAAATACTGGATTGTCATACAGTTGATGAACTCTGCCTGTCTGACCACTCTGCCTGTTTAACCCTTTAACCATTGGATTGCTATACTGTTACCGAACTCTGTCTGCCTGACCATTCTATTGGTTTATTCTTGAACTGTAATTATTGGATTCTCTTTGTTGCTGATTCCTGCCTGTTTCCAGTCCTTCTATTGGTTTACCCTTGAACTGCCATACCGCTGAATTCCCTACCTGTTGCCGCAAAAGACTACCCTGCCTTTTGTGAGTACCACTTACCTCATTTTGCAAACTTTCTCTGCTCTGGGATATTCCCTATCATTTCAGCTTTGACGCCGGGAAGGCTACTGGCCAAGTTTGGTCTGATAATGGAATATCCCATGAGCATTACCCTAGGAGGCAGCTGGGGAGAGCAGAGAGGACAGAGTTGCAGTAATCGAGGCGGGAAAGGATGAGAGAGTGGATTCAAATCTTAGTTGTGTCTTATATAAGGAAATGTCTAATTTTAGATATGTTTTTAAGGTGGAAGCGGCAGGGTTTAGCCAAGGATTGAATGTGAGGAGTGAAAGATCTGAGTCAAGTGTGACCCCAAGACATCGGGCATGCGGGTTAGGGGTAATGAGGGAGTTGTCGACAGTTATAGAGAGACTGGGGGTAGAGATTTTGGAAGAAGGGGTAAAAAAAGGAGCTCAGTTTTGAAGAGATTTAGCTTGAGGTAGTTAGAGGACATTCAGTAAGAGATGTGAGAAAGACAGTTAGTGACACGGGTTAGCAAGGAAGGAGATAGGTCTGGTGCAGAGAAGTTTGTCACTTACATGGAGATGACATGAGTGATGTTTGTGAGTCTTACCACAGAAATATTGGTTTATATTGGTTTTATATCAGAAAAAAAATATATAAAAAAATGAGAAATTATTTGGTTTTGTATGTTGAAATACAGGATGAATGTTCTGAAATCTACTTGATTGTTTCGATAATATCAGAAGCTTAGGACAATTCAGACAAAATCAAACAGTTTTGCAGTAAGTTAAGTGTTAATATTATCCACTGCAAAATAAATATAGTATGAACATAAGACACAACTTTGATAGAAACAAGTAGGTGAAGTGAGTTATTGGCAAGATACTTTCGCTGAACAGAACATTATTACATGGTATACAATTTTCTTGATTTTCAAATAATTTTTGACAAAAGGAAGTCTGTTGGAGGGCTCACATTCTTTGCTATTTTAAGACTGTGTTTTGTTTGGCACAGTTTATCTCTGTTGCATTGGATCCATTAAAATAACCTTTCTTCAGTGGGAAGCCAATTTAAATTTGCAGCTGCTCCTTAAGTATAGAAAATGAAATTTCAATTGTATCACAGTGAGTTTCAAATATCTTGCAAAGATAGAATGACAAGACGTATGTCTTAAAAAAAATGTGCATGGAATTTATATAATAAATCTATTTAAGTACATGACATATTAGCCCCTTAGAGAGTGATGTAATGTGCCTTATATTGCAGCCAAAGCGAGAAAACTTGTAACCTATTGAAATAAATGTTTATGTTCCATCTCTAACGTTTACATTTCCTTTCAGAAAGTACAATTATATATATATATTTTGATGCAGAAAACAAAATTAAAGCCATGATTGTCCTCCATTGCAATTCTGTTTTCATTTTTCCATAGTACAGGTAAAGCAGACAGTAAATTTCTATACTTCTCTTTCAAATAACTAATAGTTACATGTATCCATGTCATGTGGTGTAATTCAGTGACCAAAATTAAAGGGACATAAAAAAAAAAAAAAAAAAATTCTTTCATGATACAGAAAAAAAAATGCAATTTTAAAAAACTTTTCAATTTACTTCAATGATCTAATTTCCTTCATTTTATTGATATTCTTTGTTGAAAAGCTTATCTAAATAGGCTTAATAGCTGCTAATTGGTGGCTGCACATAGATACCTCGTGTGATTGGCTCACCCATGTGTTTTGCTATTTCTTCAACAAAGGATATCTAAAGAATGAAGCACATTAGTTAAAATAAGTACATTGGAATGTTTTTCAAAATTGTATTCTCTGTCTTAATCATCAAAGAAAAAAAGCTGTTTCATGTCCCTTTAAGTCAAAACCTCATAGCAAATTAAAAGCCACTGCAGTCTCCTTTATTCTAGCTAGTCAATTTCAAACTTGTAGCCATCGTCATGTTCTTGCAATGATAAATGTATGCTTGCTGTGATACTGGGTGAACAGGTTCCCTGGTTAAGAACATTGTCCACCCGGACAATAATAAACGAGGCCCACAAGGTTTGTTTCTTAGGTTAGGCACTGTATATAATATACTATATTTTACTATAATTTGTCTATACTAGGAAGAGTTGTAGGTTTTGCAATGGTAGTTCACTTAAAATTTCTAGTTTGCTATTATAAAATACTTAACCCCACCCCAAATTTAATAGCAAAAATACAAGTTTTACATGAGTACATGTCCTTACATTGAAATATATTGTATTATTACATGTAAAAAACGTGAGGACAGGAATGCATAAATTACAATTCTATAGATCAAGCTCATAAACCAGTAATTTAATACATAAAGGACCAGATAACAAGTGGAATGGTATTTAATGCTCACGCTCCTGTGATAACTCCTAGAAGTAAGCTTTTCACGCTTGTTACAAGTTGGAAGTAAAACGTTTTTGCTTGTGTGCTAACCCGAACGTAAAAAGAACGTAAAAAGCAGAACTTCAAATATCGCTATTATGTTAACGAATTCCCCCATAGAAGTCAATGGAGCAAATTAAGTAGAAAAAAACCCTACTCCCAAGCAAACCCGATCACATGTCCTCAAGTGCGCTAACCCGACATAAATAATTTGCATTCCAATGTAATTCACATAGCAGAATATGTTCTATTTATTTATAAATACATATTTCTACATATATAGGTTGGTATTTTAATAGAATACATATCTATATCTGTATATTTATATTATATATATATATATATATATATATATATATATATATATATATATATATATATATATATATATATATATATATGTAGGAAGAGATATATACAAATGTACAAAAATACATAAAACATATTCTGCTATGTGCAGAACAGTAGAATGTAACATATTTACAGTAAATACACACATAAATATCATTTTACATGTTTTCAGCTACTTAACTGCAAAGGGCTCCTATGCACTTATAAAAATATGTCTATGGGGTAGATTTATCAAATGTCGGGTGGACATGATCCGCCCAACATCGATAAATGCAGACAGAATATGCTGTCGGCATTTATCATTGCACAAGCATTTCTGATGAAATGCTTGTGCAATGACGCCCCTGCACATTCGCGGCCAATCGTCCACTAGCAGGGGGTCTCAATCATCCTGATCATTTTCGATCAGCATGATTGCTGTCCACCTCCTAAAAGGAGGCGGATGAGTTAAGGAGCAGCGGTATTATGACCGCTGCTTCTTAACTCAAGTTTTAGGCGGACCTAAAACTTCAGGGGTAGATTGCAGCATCCACTGCGTGATATATCTAACCCTATATATGTATTCATATGTTTTTATGTGTTTATAGGTGTATATATGTCAGTAAATACAAATAAACACATATAAGAACAAAAAAACATACATATGTACACACATATCTATGTTAAAGGCCTTTGCCTAACTTTTTTTTCTAACACCTGAAACCTCATATCTTTAAACCCTTATAACTTTCTATTAGATTAGTTATTAGTGTTATTATGAGTGTAACTGTACTTTATGTGTTTTGTGATACTTTTTTGTTTTGCAAACCAGTTAACCACAGCTCTGTGGACATGGTAATCATTCTAGAGCAAATTGCAATTGCGCTCATGTGTTCACATTTACTTTCAAGTTGTAATACAAGCATTATATCTGACAGCCGTGATAAACCCAATATCGCTTGCATGTTACTGTTAGTGCACCACTGGCCCAAAATATAAAATGTAAACTATGTCTGCAATGTAGATTTTTTAAAGTTTTAAACATCTGAGAATACAATGCATATACAAGACCACCATTTAAAAAGTGTCATTACCAGGAATAAAAACTATCCCTTTAAATTCCCTATTTTTCCAAGGGCTTCTATATGAGAATTACAACCTTGCTTAAATCCTTGGCTACACTGACAGTTGCACAACCTGGTATATAAATGCATTTTTAACTTTAGAACATTGCTGTATAAACTCTGACACAAGAAAATTAAAAATAAATAAATATCAAACTTCAGTGGGAATTGACGACACATTACTCAAATTATGAATCTTCTTTTTTTGACCCTAACTATTTTGACCCTTGAAAAGTTCTATACCAGTTTTCATTTTATAATGATATCAAATGAAACATTTATATTTTTTATAGATCAAACACAGATGAAATGTGTTCACCTATAATTTTTCTATTTAAAATATCTTATACATTTATATGTGACCCTGTAATGTAATTTTTCTAATGTTTAGATTTGAAGTAATCCAATTTCACAATATCCTGTAAATAAACATCAGTCTTTATTTTTTATAACACATGGTCATGGGTTGCTACTGTTGCCTGACGTGGAAATTGATGAAACAAGTAGTTTGTGTTCACATAAAAAAAAGGCAAGGTGTTTAGACATAGCCAAAGTTAAAAAAAAACAGCAGCAGAAGATTGCATGAAGAGGACCTCCACCTGGAAGAAGATGGATGTCCGGACTTCAGGAATGGTGAGTACATTTTTTGGGGTTAGTGTTAGGCGTTTTTTTTATTTATTTATTTATTTCCTTTTTTTAAATAGGGCTTTTTTATTTTAATAGGCACTAAAACATCTGATTGCCCTTTTAAGCGCAATGCCCATACAAATGCCCCTTTAGGGGCAATGGGTAGATTAGGTTTTATTTAGTTTTTTTATTTTGGGGGTTGGGTGGGTGAGGGTTGTACTGTTAGGGGCACTTTGCATTTTTTTTCAAAAAGAGATGATTTATTTAGGGCGATGCCCTATAAAAGGCCCTTTTAGGGCTATTGGTAGTTTATTGTTAGATTAGTGTGGGGGTTGATTTTGGGGTGGATTTTTTGTTTTTAAAGAAGAGATAAGAATAGGAATAACTTTTTTATTTTGGATAATTTAGTTTGTTATTTTTTGTAACCTAAGCTTTTTTTATTTTTTGTGTACTGATATTTTTTTTTTTATATTGAGTAAGGGTAGTTTTTTCCAGTAATAGTTTTTAAAGTAATTTAGTTTTTTTAGTTTTTGTAAAGGTTTATTATTTTTTAATGCAGTTAGTATTTTTTATTTTATGTTAGTGTATTGTAACGTAGGGGGCGGATTAGGGGTTAATAGAGTTAATATGTAGTTTGCGTTGTTAGAGGTTGGCGGAAGGAAGCGTTCTTTGTGAAACGTGCTTCATCTCTCCTTGTTGTCCTTTTTAAACTGCTTAAATAAGACAGATACGGATAGGGTATAGCGCTAGACCAAAAACCTACTTAGCCTCACTAAAGGTTATTGTCTCCTCCCTAGACAATAGAGAATTAAGAATGTAAAATCAGTGGATATAGGAGGCGCTATAGAGCCGTAGGATATATAGATATAAATAAATGTAAAATTCACTGTATCGTGACCAGTTAAAACATTCAAAAAATTAAAAATCCAAAATTCCAATGACCCTTAAGGGATACGTTAAAATACTATTTATGTGCAAAATCTGTGATAAAAAATCAGTGATAATTAAAAATAAAGGAAAATATCTACGTATATATATATAAAAACAATTTATCCAAGTGAAAAATCAAAGTGAAATAAATGCAGTATCAAAGTGCAATCAATGATCAAGTGACAATAATTAGTAAAACACAGATGTGATATTTAATAAGTCAATGCATAAAAGGTTGACACAAACAATCCATATAACAATCAATCATACATAAAATAAAGTAAAACCGGTTAAACATACACACTATACATAACCCCTCAGATTCCCCAAATCAAATGGGGCTGGCGGAGAACACCTATAATGACTGTGTTCTAATCTTGGTGTTAGTAGTTCAAGGGGATCACCCAAAGAAGATGGTCCGGAATGACAATGTGGGTTTAATTATTGTAAATCCAAAGATATAAATGTTAATGTTTCTGAATGGTGCCGTTATATCCCCAGTCTTATTTGGTCACAAATAAAAGCCCACAATGGTATAGAGCTCCTTCCTTAATGTTCTCTTAGTTAAAGGCAATCAAGTATTTATAACTTAGCCGGGAGGCTCTCCTACCTTCTTACAAGTGTCTGCCAGCGATCTCCTTACCTGGCCCGACACTCCTGCTGCTCCTTTAGATGTCTGCTCAGCGAAAATCCTGTGAGTGACGTCACCCGGTTCCGGATCCTAGGTGACCACTTGCGCAAGTGTTTGTTTCCACAGGATGTCCTCTGTACGCCAGGGTACAGAGAGTTCACTTCAGCTTCGGTCCTCCAAATAATCGCAAACAGTAGCAGGTAAGTCCTCTATGCGTTTCAACCCCTTCTGGGTCTTTTTCAAGATGCTACTTCCTGCAACCTTTGCCCTTAAATCCACTCTCTGCACAGGTGATTCGCTATTGCTACAACACCTTTCCACAGGTAACTGTTTCCTTCATGTTCCATCTGGCCTTTCATTAAGTGTCCACTGAGGTGATCCCTGGCCAAATACCTTTGGCCAGGGATCACCTTAAGCTATTGTATGAGTGATTATTCCTGGCTGTGATTTAGAATTTTTTAATAAAGTTAGTAATGTGTGAATGAAATGGAACAATAATGGAATAATATTTTTCTACTAAATTTAATAGTCTTTGCTGAGTCAACAGATACTTTATATCGTAGAGCTAATCCTTCTATACTCAATTGTGCATCTCCTTACAATTAGTTTAGCTAGTTGTCATGTTCTGGTTGCTTAGACTCTACGACAGGTAATAACTCTAGTGGTAATTTACAATTACAAATTTACTATATAGGAAAATTATGCTAAGAAATTACCTGCCATTATATAACCCAGCTACCCCCAATCCCTTCCTCTGTGTTCTAAAGTTTTTAAGGCTTTCTAGGCACTTACGGTACTTTCATATTCAGCCTAAGGTGAATATGGAGTAAAATTTCTCCATTCTCGCCGCGCAAGTCCTTGCACTGAATTTGTGATACCGACTTGTGACACCGTTTTAGGTTAGTTAATGGGAGCAAAAACAACGGGCAACGGGTGAAATATACGTGCCACACTTGTATGCAGCGCCTTATATGTGATGGCTCGATGCGACTAAAAATAGGCGACACCGGGTTTTGCATTAGTTGCCGCATATGTGATCGGTCCCTCCGAGTTAGCGCAACCAAAAACCTTGCGTTAAGGGTAGTGCAAAAAAAAAAAAAGAAATCCCCAAACACAACATCAATTTATTGAAAATTACAGTTACACTCATATAAACACTATCTGATTAAAAAAATATGACAAAGTGTTTAGACATAGCCAATGTTAAAAAAAAAACTGCAGCGGACGATTGCATGAAGAGGACCTCTACATTGGATCACCGCGCAGCCGCCGATCTGCCTCCTCTCAGCACCACCGAGATAAATATTGAAGATGGACCCGCCCTGAAAGAAGACCTTTACCGTCTGGATGAAGACTTTGATCCACCTGGAAGAAGATGGATGTCTGGACTTCAGGAATAGTGAGTACATATTTTGGGGTTATCCTTAGGGCTTTTTTATTTTCATGGGCAATAAAACAGCTGATTGCCCTTTAAAGGGCAATGTCCATACGAATGTTCCTTTAGGGCAATGGGTAGATTAGGTTTTATTCAGTTAGGTTTTTTTTTTATTTTGGGGGGTTGGGTGGGTTGGTATTGTACTGTTAGGGGGCACCTTGTATTTGTTTTTATTTTTCAAAAAAGAGCTGATTTCTTTAGGCCAATGCCCTATAAAAGGCCCTTTTAAGGCCTATTGGTAGTTTATTGTTAGATTAGGGGGTGTTTTTATTTTGGGTTGGCTTTTTTGTTTTTAATGGGGGATTAGAATAGGAATAACTTTTTTATTTTGGATAATTTAGTTTGTTATTTTTGTAATCTAAGCTTTTTTATTTTTTTGTGTACTGATAGTTTTTTTTTATTTTGAGTAGGTGTAGTTTTTTTTCAGTAACGGTTTTAAAGTAATTAATTTTTTTTATTTTTTGTAAATGTTTATTATTTTTTAATGCAGTTAGTATTTTTTATTTTTTATTTTATGTTAGTGTATTGTAACTTAGAGGGTGTTAGGTTAGGGATCTTAGTTATTAGTTTAATACTGTGCGTTGTTGTAGGTTGGCGGTTTAGGGATTAATAGGTTAATTAAGTAGTTTGCATTGTGGTGGTTGGTGGATTAGAGGTTAATAGTGTTAATAGGTAGTTTGCGTTGTTAGGGGTTGGCGATTTAGGGGTTAATAGGTTCATTAGATAGTTTGTGTTGTGGGGGTTAGCGGATTAGGGGTTAATAGTGTTAATAGGTAGTTTGCGTTGTGGGGGTAGTGGTTTAGAGGTTAATAATGTAATTACTTACTTTGGGTTGTGGGAGCTTTAGGGGTTAATAGTGTAATTAGGTAGTTTGCATTGTGGAGGGTTGGTGAATTAGGGGTTAATAGTGTAATTAGGTACTTTGCATTGTGGGTGGAAGGCGGATTAGGGGTAAATAAGTTTATTAGATACTTTGCAATGTGGTGGTTGGCGGATTAGGGGTTAATATATTTTGCGGTGGGGGTATGGCAGATTAGGGGTGGATATTGCACATGCGTTAGGTGTTTTTAAGACTTCTAGGCAGTAACAGTACTTTCATATTCAGCCTATGTGTGGCAAGGTGAATATGGAGTAAAATATCCCCATTCTCGCCGCGTAAGTCCTTGCACTGAATATGTGATACCGACTTGTGAAGCCTGTTTTATGCTAGTTTATGGGAGTAAAAACAGTGGGCAACGGGTGAAATATATGTGCAAAACTTGTATGCAGCACCTTATATGTGATGGTTCGATGCAACTAAAAATAGGCGACGCCGGGTTTTGCGTTAGTTTCTGCATATGTGATCGGGCCCTCAGAGTTAGTGCGACCAAAAAACCTTGCGTTTAGGGAAGTGCAAAAAAAAAATAATCTCCAAACACAACATCAATTTATTGAAAATTACAGTTACACCCATATAAACACTATCTGATTAAAAAAATATGACGAGGTGTTTGATTGCACAGAGCTATATTGTTCAAATTTATATACATATGTCTAAATATGTATATATATATATATATATATATATATATATATATACACCCTGTTCCAAATTATTATGCCAATGTTATCTTTCTCATTTACCTAAATAATTGATGTAAACAACAGTCAGCATAATTCTCATGTTATCAACTATTAAGAGTACAATTCAAATTTTATTGTACAATCCTCCTAATGATAACAGTGTTTTTTTTTCAAAATAAAAAACTTACAATGCACTGTTCCAAATTATTCCGCACAGTAAGTTTCAAAAAACATTATAGGTTGTAAAGAATAGTGATGTCCCGAACTGTTCGCCCGCGAACGGTTCACAGTGAACATAGCTTGTTCGCGTTTGTGGGCGAACACATGGCGATGTTCGATCCACCCCTATGTGTCATCATTGAGGAAACTTTGACCCTTTATGTCACAGCCGCCTGACACATTAGAGCCAATAAACATCAGACACTCCCTCACAGACCCTCCCAGCTACTCGGAATCCGCCATTTTAGACTCATAACGACCTTGCTTTCTTAATGAGAGGACGTGTTGTGTTTTTGCTAATGATATTAATAGGAAAAACATAGCTAGGCTAGTGTATTTACAGTCCAGAAGGACTCCACTCATCTCTGCTGCAAGCACAGCACCTCAAAAAGCCCTTTTTAGGGCTATATTTCATGCTGTTTTTTTGTTTTTTTTCGTTTTTTTTTTATTAGCATTTGCCTGGCTTTCAGGCTGTGTGTTTAAGGCTCACAGCATATGCTGTGATTACTGCCACCACTGATATCTCCCTAACAACATTAGTTTAAATTTAACTAACCAAAAATTTTTATTATTTTGCTAGTGTAATTTTTTTTCATTTTCTATCAGGCCAGTGTCACACAGCATATACTCTGGTTCATTGCTCTGTGTTTATAACATTATTTTAAATTAAAAAAAAAAAAAAAAAAAAACATTTTGCTAGTGTAATCTAATTACATTTACTATCAGGCCTGTGTCTGTCAGGCTCACTCAGCATTAATATACCTCATTTTTTCAGTCATTTGGTTAATTGGTCTGTGCCAGGCAGCCACCCAGCACTCATATCTATTCTTCTTCACCTTAATTTTAATATATAAAAAAAAAAGTTTAAATTTGTTTGATAGTGTAATCTAATATAATTTTCTATCCGGCCTGTGTGTTTTGCTGACATACAGAGCCTACTGTGTTTACTTGCTGCCCTCCCTAGTCTATGAGCCACAACTCATATGTGTTTAACCTTTTTTTAATTCCCCCCCCAAAAAAATAATTTAAATCATTTTTCTAGTGTAATCTAATAGTATTTTCTATCAGGCGTGTGTGTATCTGACTTACAGAGCCTACTGTTTTTAATAGCTGCCCTTCCAAGGCTATCAGCCACGACTCATATGTATGTGCTTAACCTTTTTCTTTAAATTTACAAAAAAAGTCTTTAAATCATTATGCTAGTGTAATCTAATTTTATTTTCTATCAGGCCTTCGTCTAACTGTCTATCTGACTTACACAGCATACTGTTGTTAATTGCTGCCCTACGTAGCAGCCAGCCAGTGCGACCACTCATAGAGTCATATGTGCATTGCACTTCTTAACATAATTTTAATATTAAAATCTAAAATTTTAAAATATTTTGCTAGTGTAATCTAACTTAGTTTTCTATCAGGCCTGTGTTTTTGTCACTTACACAGCATACTGTGTTAAATTGCTGCCCTACCTACCATCCACGACTCCTATCTGCCAGTCTGTGTGCCAGGCCCAACTAGCCAATTAGTGGCACCAATCATAATTCTTGTAACAGAATATAAAAAAATAAAAATCATAATTTTTTTGACTGCAAATATTCAGTCTCCTAGTGCCATTGAATTGTATTTACCTCCTGCCTGCCACTGCCAGCCTTTTGTGCCAGGCCGTCTAGCCAACTATTTGCACCAATCATAATTGTTGTCACAGACAGTATAGTTACTAATTAAAATTAAAAAAAATTTGATTGTTGATCTTAATCCTCAGTTTGCTCGTGCCCTAGAATTGCACTTTTCTACTGCCTTCCAAGCCTGTGTGCCAGGCCTACTTGAAAAATATTTACACCAATCATATTTGTTGTGACAGTATTCTTAATAATTAAAAATTAAAATTTTTGGTAATAGTTGTTGTGAATCCTCAGTTTGCTGGTGCCATTGAATTGCACTTTCCTCCTGCCTTGCAGCCTGCTGTGTGCTAGGCCCACCTAGCCAATTATTGCCAGCAATCATATTTCTTTTAACAGTATTGCAAAAATTGTCAATCATCACTGTTTTGACTGTCAGTAATCAGTCTCCTAGTGTCCTTGAATTGCATTTACCTCCTGCCTGCCAGCCTTTTGTGCCAGGCCATCTTGCCAACTATTTACACCAATCATAATTGTTGTCACAGTACAGTTACTAATTAAAATTAAAAAAATCTTGATTGTTGATCTTAATCCTCAGTTTGCTCGTGCCCTAGAATTATACTTTTCTACTGCCTTCCAAGCCTGTGTGCCAGGCCTACTTGAAAAATATTTACACCAATCATATTTGTTGTCACAGTATTCTTAATAATTAAAAATTAAAATTTTTGGTAATAGTTGTTGTGAATCCTCAGTTTGCTGGTGCCATTGAATTGCACTTTCCTCCTGCCTTGCAGCCTGTGTGCCAGGCCCACCTAGCCAATTATTGCCAGCAATCATATTTCTTTTAACAGTATTGCAAAAATTGTCAATCATCACTGTTTTGACTGTCAGTAATCAGTCTCTTAGTGTCCTTGAATTGCATTTACCTCCTGCCTGCCAGCCTTTTTTGCCAGGCCGTCTTGTCAACTATTTACACCAATCATAATTGTTGTCACAGTATAGTTACTAATTAAAATTAAAACAATTTTGATTGTTGATCTTAATCCTCAGTTTGCTCGTGCCATTGAATTGCACTTTTCTACTGCCTGCCAGCCTGTGTGCCAGGCCCAACTATCCAATTAGTGCCAGCAATCATATTTCTTTTAACAGTATTGCAAAATTTGTCAATCATCACTGTTTTGACTGTCAATCTGCAGTCTACTAGTGCCCTCCTTGAATTGCATTTTCCTCCTGCCTGCCTGCCTGCCTGCCTGCCTGCCTGTGTGCCAGTCCCAACTAGCCAATTAGTGCCACCAATCATATTTATTGTAACAGGATTGGAATTTTTGTTAATCATAACTGTTTTGACTGTGATTCTTCAGTCTCCTAGTGCCATTGAATTGTAGTATTTTGTTCGGCTAATCACGATGGCCATGTAGACCACCCGTAACAGGGATGAAGTGCTAAGAATAGTACTAATTGAAACAACCGAGTTAGCCATGGGTGTTAGTCTAAGACCACTTGGCTTTTTTTGGGGTTTTGGTTTCATGCAGCTAATCATGAAGGCCAGATAGACCTGCCACCATTTGGTGTTGTAACAGGTATTAAACTGCAAAGAACAGTACTACTTAACACAACCTACTTACCATGGGTCCCAGAGCATATGTTTGGTTATTATATTTTGTAAGGGTAATCATGCAGGCCATATAGACCTCCACCGATATGGTGAGTATGAGTAACAGCTATTAAAATGTGAAGGACATTACTAATTAACACAACATAGTTACCATGGGTCGCAGACCAAGAGCAGATGTCTTATTATTATATTTTGTATGGGTAATCATCCAGGCCGTATAGACCTCACCGAATAGGGGGAGTTACAGAGATTAAAGTGCTAAGAATGGTAGTACTTAAAACACAACCTAGTTAAAATGGGTACCAGACCGCATGTCTTATTATTATATTTTTTCAGGGTAATCAGGCAGGCAATATAGAACACCCCCGATGGGGGGGAACAGGGATTAAAGTGTTAAGAAAAGTACTAATTAACACAAGCTAGTTATCATGGGTCCAACACTGTGTGTCTTGATGTTATACTTTGTCAGGGTAATCATGCAGGCCATATAGACCTCCCTTGATAGGGGGAGTAACAGGGATTACAGTTATAAGAATAGTACTACTTAAACACAACCTAATTACCATGGGTCCAAGACCAGATGTTTTCTTATTATACTTTGTCAGGCTAATCATGCAGGCCATATAGAGCTCCAACAAAAAGGGGGGGGGGGGGTAAGAGGGATTCAAGTGATAAGAAAAGTTTTACTTAACACAACAAAATTACCATGGGTCCCAGACCACGTGTCTTGTTGTTATACTTTGTCAGGGTAATCATAACCGCCATATAGACCTCCACCAATAGGGGGAGTTACAGGGCTGAAA
This sequence comes from Bombina bombina, assembly GCF_027579735.1. Classification (NCBI taxonomy): domain Eukaryota; kingdom Metazoa; phylum Chordata; class Amphibia; order Anura; family Bombinatoridae; genus Bombina; species Bombina bombina. Next base: position 65,522,473 of record NC_069504.1, on the reverse strand, counting down.
ATGCGAAGAACAGTACTACTTAACACAACCTAGTTGGGTCCAAGAACGCATGTTTAATTATTAGACTTTATCAGGGTAATTATATATCTAACAAATCTATTTCTCTTCTATCGATTCTATCTAACTATCAATCTATGTATATCTATCTATCTATCTATCCTATCTATCAATCTATCTTCTGTCCGGGATGTTTTGAGACAGCCACTTTGGGAATGTTAGTTGATTTAGGCCCATTATGGCTTAAAAGCAGACTCTGCATAAACTATGTCATTTTCCATGGGAGTTTTGCCAGGGATCCCCCTCCAGCATGCGACAGTCCAGGTGCTAGTACCCTTGAAACAACTTTTCCATCACTATTGTGGCCAGAAAGAGTCCTTGTAGGTTTTAAAGTTCGCCTGCCTATTGAATTCAATGGTGGTTTGCGCGGTTCGTGGGTTCGCGAACAATACTGCTGCTTTCTGTATCTGATGCATGGATCTGGCAGAAATCTTCCTCAATGTGCCTTTATCTGCACGAACCAGTCTGTGCTCTGAATCAGCCACAAATCTCTTAATAGTGCGATGATCCCGCTTAAGTTTCTGTGAAATATCTAATGTTTTCATACCTCGTCCAAGGCATTGAACTATTTCACTCTTTTTGGCAGCAGAGAGATCATTTTTCTTCCCCATATTGCTTGAAAATGGTGCTCTGCTTAATAATGTGGAACACCCTAATTTAGTAGTTTTTCCTTTAATTGGGCTCACCTGGCAATCTAATTATCACAGGTGTCCGAGATTGTTTTCAGTGATCAAAAGAGCCCTGAGATACAATGCCATCCATGAGTTAAACTGAAAAAAAATTTTTTTTAATCTTTGTGACACTGAAATAGAATTTGCATAATAATTTGGAACAGGGTGTATACAGTATAGTATAACTTTACTGTATTAGAAAGTATAACTTAGACTTTTTGAAACCTAAGAATCACTTACACAGTATTGGAACTCAGTAATTTCGGTCAGCAAAGCATATAGCTGTCAGCAGACTTTTGGTTGCGTAATTCAACATTTAACCTAAAGATATCTAGCAAACAGGCACTATAGATATTTATAGCAAATAAATCAGTATTGACACGGTACCGGAAGCAAGGGATAACGGTCATCCATTACATGACAGTTAAGTTAATACCGGTGACTGTACAATACAACATTGAATTGAAAATACATTTAATAAGCAGGCAAGTTACAAGACTCATATCAATCTAAGTAATGGCGATATAGCTATCAATTTCGGTAATATCTGCCTGCAAATTATCATACCGCTTTTATAATTATTGTGTTTGAATAACACAATATATAGCTTAAACATACTAAGCAAGCGGGTAGGATTTAAACTGCTAGCATTTTTAACAGTTGCTATATAACATATAGGGGCATATCTATCAAGCTCCGTACAGAGCTTGAAGCCCCGTGTTTCTGGCGAGCCCTCAGGCTCACCAGAAACACCAGTTATAAAGCAGCGGTCTAAAGACCACTGCTCCATAACCTGTCTGCCTGCTCTGAGAAGGCAGACAGAGATCGCCGTAATTCAACCTGCTATGTAAAATCCTGTTCTATACGGGATCAATAATACAGTCTAAGCTTTATATATAAATATTTACAGTATAGACCAACAGCTATTTGAGATGAGCTGACACCGTACCAAGACTTTGGTCAATTAAATATTTAAACTATTCTAGTTTGCTACTTCCAAAGTATAGCTGCAAATTCCAGTTATGCAATTAGAAGCTATACATTAGGGAACACATCCTTACCTATAACCTAACTAGATTACGCCTAACTGACCAGCATGAGAATGTGGATAGTTTGACATTATATTACTGAATAAACTCCCTTAATCTCAGGTTATATAGAGGTACTTTTTGCTATTATAGGACTTTCTTATCTGTTCTGGAGAACTATAGCCTCAATACTAAGAAGTACTAACCCTAAATATATGGGTAATATAGATCTAGGCTAACTGGTATACAATCCCAAAGGCAGACTAAGCTATATAATACCAATAAACCCTAGATCATAGTAGATCTATGATGTTATCACATAACTCACTGATATTTAAGTATCCTTGAAGTGTCGGTATATAACTAATTAATATATGTACACAGGAGAAGTGTTTTTAAATTTGCGAGATGGCAGCAAAATACCTATAATACCTGCTGTCTTTTTTTTTTGGTTTAAATATTTTTATTTTCTTTTTTGTCAATCTTAATACATACCAAAATATGACATTACAATACCTCATCATTATGACCTAGTATAACATCTATAAATTCAATAAACATTAAGCTGGCACAAACAGTCTCCCTTCGTTTCATGGTTATCATCAATCCCACAGTTACCATAACCCTTTTGTCTGTAGTATATCTGATTAGGGTGTTGATTTAGAGGCAATGTTTTTCTTTTGTGCCTCATAATACATTATGTATGGTTCCCACTCTACCAAGAATCTATCTTTATTATTTAGCATGGTAGCTGCGGTGCTAGTCATGTTATAGTGGTATTCTATCTGTTTCAGGACATAATCTAAATTAGGCGGGTCTACTTTCCTGAATATGGCTATACTTAGTCTGGTGATTGTACAGTACATATCATTGACACCAAACTATGATGCTGTTTTAAGATTCCATTTACTGGGAAGTGAAGAAGTGCTTGTTCCGAAGTAAGAGTGATACGGCTAGATTACAAGTTTTGTCGGTAAACTGTGCGTGGCTAACAAGCATTTTATGCTCACCACTCACCTACAGATAACGCTGGTATTACGGGTTTTTAGAAACCTGGCGTTAGCCGCAGAAAAGTGAGCGGAGAGCAAAATTTAGCTCCACATCTCACTGTAATACCAGCGCTGCTTATGGTAGCAGTGAGCTGGCTAAACGTGCTCGTGCACAATTTCCCCATAGAAATCAATGGGGCAGAGCCGGCTGAAAAAAAAACCTAACACCTGCAAAAAAGCAGCATTCAGCTCCCAACACAGCCCCATTGATTCCTATGGGAAATACTTTTTATGTCTACACCCAACACCCTAACATGAACCCCGAGTCTAAACACCCCTAATCTTACACTTATTAACCCCTAATCTGCCACCCCCAACACCACAGACACCTGCATTATATTATTAACACCTAATCTGCCGCTCCGGATGACCAAAGTGCTGAATTACTGAATATAAAGGGGGGAGTGAAAACAATGGTTTAGTAATAGACATTATAACATCATCTGCAAATAATGATATTTTACAATTATGTGTGCCAATTAGTACCCCATTGATATCTCCATAGTCTCTGACTTTGACCGCTAGAGGTTCAATACACAGCGCAAAGAGCAGGGGCAAGAGTGGACACCCCTGCCTGGTTCCATTTCTAATTTTAATTGTCTTAGATTGATATCCTGACAATTTGACATATGCCTCTGGATTAGAATATAGCAATTTTAGTGCTTCATGAAACGGCCCTGTTATCTCAAATCTATTGAGAACAAATGCATATATTCCCAGTTTATTCTATTGAATGCCTTTTCTGCATCCAATGAAAGAAACAGAGAAGGCACTCCTTTTGTAGATGTCCAATTAATAAGATTTATGCGGATGTTGTTGGGTGCTTCCCTTTGTTTCAGGAACCCTACTTGGTCTGTATGGATCAATTTTGTGATGGGGTTGGCCAATCTAGTTGCTAAAATTTTGGTAAAACGTTTAAGATCTTGATTAATGAGGGATATGGGTCTATAATTTTTGCAATGCTGCTTGCTTTTTCCTACTTTTGAGATGACTGATATCCTTGCTAGTAAAATCTCTGGGAGATCTCTTTGCCTTCCATAATATGGTTAAATAACTGGGCCAGTGGATTTGTTAATGTCAGTTGTAAGTCTTTATAAAAGTGCCCTGCATATCCATCTGGACCCGGGGCTTTATTTATTTTTAATTATTTTATTGTCAAAACAACTTCCTGTGCTGTAATTAGAGTATTTAGCAAATTGATATCTTCTTTTGATAATCGATTGAGTGTACTAGATCCCAAATAGTCATCCAGCTTTTCATCTATGTTATTATCCCGGTGGGGCATGCTAAGATTGTATAGGGTGGCATAATATCCCGCAAATGTATTAGCAATATCTTGTGGGTCATTGATTGTTTCCCCATTAGTTAGTTGAATCTGTGGCACTGTGGTGGCTCTAGTGATATCGTTTAACCTATTTGCAAGCATTCTGTCTGGTTTATTACTGTATAAGTAGTATTGGGAATCTACTGCCTTAATGGAGTTGATTGCCTCCTTATCTAGTAATTGATTTAGTATCTCATTTTTTTCTCTCAGAATTTTAGATGTTGATTTTTTAGGGTGCAACATAAAATGAGATTGCAGTATATCTATCTCCCCTTGTAGTTCTCTTATTTTCATACTGTTTGTTTTTTTAATTTTGCTTGCTTCCAATATCAAAATGCCTCTGATATATGCTTTTAGGTCTCCCCATGTATAGGTTGGGTTAGATGTTGTGCCTTCATTAAGTGTGATAAATTCTGATATTTGCTGTTGTATTTTCTGCTTTATCCTCTCTTTTCTGAGCCAGTTAGGGTGTAAGGTCCAAGACCTAGTTTTTTGCGGGTTTATCATCCCTCTGACTGTTATTTCTATGATTGCATAATCTGACCATAAACAGTTGTTAATCTTTGCTGTGTCTACTAATGAAAATAGTATCTGGCTAGTGAGTAGATAATCTATTCTGGAGTGTGTGCCATGTACTGCTGAGTAATAAGTATAATCCCGCTTTTGTTTATTTAATGCTCTCCAACCAAACAGTCAATGAGGTAGTGGTCTAGAAGGAGGTCTCTAAGTAGCCTTGGGGTTTGAGTAGTGCTGGTTATATTTTTTTAACCTTTGTGGTCCTATAAAGTTTATTATCAAATGTCATATTAAAGTTACCCCCTATTATGGTCTTATACCTCCTCCATTGTGTAGGTTGCTTACTAAGGTTTGATATGAACAGGGCCTGGTGGTCATTTGGTGCATAGACATTAACCAGTAATACTGATGTGTTTTGTATCAACCCTTTTACTATCAGAAATCTCCTTGCTTTATCTCTAATCACTTCCTCTTCCTTAAAATTCAGTGAAGAATGTAACAACAGGGAAACACCATACCTCTTTTTTATTGCTTATGGCATGATACTGCATGGGGTATAGTTTATCCCATTATTTAGGGGTGCAATGTGTTGTAAAGTATGTTTCCTGCATCATTATGATGTGAGCTTTCATGGCTTTATACTCTAATATAGCTTTTTTCCTTTTAATGTTAGAATTGAGACCTCTAATATTCTGTGATATTACCTTAACGTACATAGGGGCTGTAGGAGTCCACTCTTATGTAAACTTGTGTGATCCTCTAATCTAGTGTGTGTGGATTTCAGCGAGCAGAATATGTTACCTGTATACCCAAAAGATGCAGGGATTTTCTCCCGACAAGTAGATGATTTGAACAATTGTAATACACAACATACAGTACAATGAGATATCCATTGGTTTAACTGACCTAGGGAGACATAATGTGTCCAGCTCGGTTCAACAATAACATTAAAAAACATATAACAATGTAACAGAAAGTTTTTAAAACAGTAACCAGGTGCCTTTTGTTAAGGCAAAGGCATGACCTATAATTTTACGACAACCAGCTCGGCTGGGAGCCACACAGCTAGATTTTATCTTGAGATATAGAAGGGGATAGGGATAGTGGTAGGGTGAAGGTGTCAGGTGATTGAGGTAGAGGTTAGGAGGACTGAGTAGGAAGGGGAGAAGAAAACAGGGAAGGGAAGGGAGAAGGTGGGAGAAAGGGCAGGTAGGGAAGCAACAAGGTGGAAGACCTTATTAAACTATAACATTCTTGGGAATAAATTGGCTAAATTAGCATTTCAATAACAACTAATCCTGTGTAAGCAATCGTTATTACTAACAATTGGTGAAAGTTCAGATACCCTTGCCGGAACTTCCTTTAGGTGGGTTAAGACTCTGCAGTATTAGATGGGGAAAAGGCACTCATATCACTCAGATTGGCTTAGTTCTCTTAGATTTATCACTCCCCCCCCCTACTGGGGTCCACTCTCTCTGGAATTATCTCTTCTGGGGTTTGGGTGAGGACGAGTGGTCAGAGTCCTCCGTATTAATCTGTAAGCAAGTTAGCAGTGCAGAACCCTCCTCCACCATTGCACAGGAATATGTGGAATTAGAATATGTAAAGATAAGCTTGATTGGAAAGTTCCAGCGATATTTAATTTTACCCTTAATTAGTGCTTGTACTATTGGTTTTATTTCTCATCGTTTCTTCAGCGTTGTAGGTGAGAAGACTGTATAGATCTGAATGGAGTGTCCTTCATACCTCAGGTTGCGAGTTGCTCTGGCTGCTTTAAGGATTGACTCCTTAATATGAAAATAATGTAGTTTCACTATTATATCTCTAGTAGAGCCTTGTAACGGTTTGGATAGTGCTCTATGTACTCTGTCCATTAACAGCATATTTATTTCCACATCAGGCACTAATTGGTGAAATAGTGTTGTAATATCTTCTTGCAAATTTTTTATTCCTCTGGCATATTCCTGACACGCAGATTGGATCATCGAGATCTGTTCTCCAGGTCTTCCACTTGTGATTCTAAGTTGTATATGTGGAATTTCTTCGGCGATGTCGTCCAATTTTTCTTCCAATTCTGATGTGCACCCTCTGATATCTCTGATGTCATTTCTAAGGTCTGTGAGCGCTGTTTTAAACTTTTCGTGAAACATAGCCTTAATCTGTGATAACAATTCTCTGTTCGGCTCTCCTGTGGAGGATTCCATATTTGTATTCATATACGTTTCAGATGTCTCGTCAGAGATTGCCTTTGTGCTTTTCTCCAAGGCTTGTTGTTTCAATTGAGGCAGTCTTTAACTATCTGGGTCTTATTCTTCATGGTTGATTATTAATCTGTGGATGCCCTCTTCACTGCATGATGAAATCCACCAGAGTGAATTATATATAGTGTTATAAAGGCTTGGGCCCCCTCTCCGTACAACTAAGGTTGCGTATAAAAGCAATGTTATGATGGCTGAAAAATCTTCCACCTGTTAAAAGTGTAGTGTTGTGTCTCTCAAAACATCTCTGCTCCGAGTCAGTGTGTCTTTGTTAATGCTTCTTTTCATGCCTTCATTCTCTGAGTGATGTGCTAAAGGCCTGGCACACTTGTAGCATTCAGTGACTATTGGCAGTCCTATCTGAGCTACTACTCAAGTATTTACTGTCCTTTTGAAACTCTTCCTATTTGCCCCCTATACATGTGCCACCCTTGGGTTAATGTGAAGTCAAGAAATGGTTAAGGAGTATCTAGATGGTGTAACTGGGAAGAACTTGAATCACTGTGATAGGTGTCTGGTAATGCTCACTTGATTACCTATTCATGTTATGAGAAGGGCCTTTCTTCCCAAGAGAAATATAAATAGTTTCGGAGCTGGGATGGAGAGGGAAGTCATGTGACAGAGCTGTCCCCAATGGTTAAAGTAGGAGATTGACCCCAGAATAATATGTGGCAAACCTTAAGTAATGGGTCGGCAGCCATAGATTATTAGTGTTATCCTAGTATACAGATATATTGTCTTTGGTTAGGGTGATAGCCACCACACCTAGTGGGATTGCAGTTGCATATTGTACCTTCATCCAGTTGACAATTCCACTGTGAGCCCCTGGTTGCTGCTATTGTGTAGTGGTTCTTCTGTTGCAGTTACACTGCTTAATCTCTCTATCCCCACAGCATTGAAGGCAGTGCTGGGTGAAAGGCATAGTAAGGCCATGCTTAATAGATGCCTCCTCTTCAGGGATACCTGCTGGTCTGTAGTCGCTGCCCGGCCCGGAGCGAAGCCCCACCCCTCCAGGCCGGTGATCAATAGGTATATTGAAGCTGGTCTCTTGACGATAAAGTCCCAGCAGGTGTTAGATGTGTTGCGCTGCTAGGCCACAGCACCTCTGTGTAGCGATGTTGTGGTATGGAGATAGAAAAAAAAAGGAGCCTCCGTAGTTCAAGGGTCACTCCAATGTCTCAGGGAGCAATCAATAGTCCTGCACTTTCAATAAATCCAGCTACGGAGCTCCTTCAAAATGTGACCTTTCTTGCTGACGCAATACCTGCTGTCTTTTAATTAATTCTGAATAAAAGTTACTTTTTATTATTTTTTGTTTTCCTTTCATCATGAAGCTCACAATTAAATTAGTGCATAGAAGCATACTGTTTTGGACACATCCACCCCTTGGTGGCTATGCCCTTATAAATGCAAGGAAGTTAATTTGGGGGAACTTTGACCAAGACACTCTGAGGATTCTAGAAGATCTAGAAGCAGAAAGTGGACAAATAACTGATAAAGTCTCATTAAATGAACATACTTCACTTAAACCTACATCTACCTTCTATCTGGTACACTCTAAAGGAAGCCATGTAATGGTTTTCTCAAACCTAGTACAAGAAGACTTTAATCAACTATGCAACACTTACAAAATCAAGAAGGATAACTTATCCAGAAAGGAGAAAGCCTTTATCAGGAGTCTGGAGGAAGATTCTAATATCGTTCTCAGTGAAGCAGATAAGGGAGGAGGCATTGTTATTCAGGACAAATCTGATTACATCCAAGAAGCTTACAACCTACTTCTTGATGGATCCAACAATAGGAAACTGCCCAGGGACCCCACTGCCATCTTCCAAAGGGAATATAGTCACCTTTTGGATGATGCCAAAGAAGAGGACATACTAAACGGTAATGAACTAGCCTTTCTGAAAAATGATAATCCCACTATAGCTATCTTTTATCAGCTTCTGATAGTACATAATAGTAGGGATAAGTCACCAGGCAGACCTATAGTGTCTGGCATTAACTCTCTCACCTCAAAATTGTCCGAGTACATTGACACCTTTCTCCAACCTTTAGTGCCAAGATTAAAATCTTATCTGATGGACAATCCAGACACAATCGAAAAATACACTGGAATTAGTTGGAACAGTAAATCCATCTGGGTCACCTTAGATGTGAGTGCCCTTTACACAAATATTGCTCACAAAAATGGCATTGAAGCTGTGACTTTTTGGTTGGAAGCCCTAATTGACCTCCCAAAAAATGCTTGCAATTTTCTCCTGAGTTTTATATCTTTTATTCTGGAGAAAAACTACTTCCTCTGAGAAGGAGTTCTTCCTACAACTCCATGGGCTATGGGCACACATTTTGCTCTGAGTTTTGCCAATCTGTACATGGGGTTGTGGAAAGAACAATATATTTGGAATAACAACACATTCCTTTCATATATAAAAAATAGGGAAGATACACTGATGATATTATAATGATATGGGAAGGACCTGAGGATCTGTTGAAAGAGTTCACTACCTACCTCAACTCGAATAAATTCAATCTGACATTCATGGAGAAGAGCAGCAAAGTGGAGATTGATTTCTTGGATATCATCTTGTTCCACGAGAACGAAGAGATCCAAACCAAACTTCACAAAAAAGACACGGACAGCAATAGGTACCTTCTGACTTCAAGCAACCATAATCCAGATTAGATTAGGAACATACCCTAAGGGCAGTTCCAGCACCTCAGGAGAAATTGCTCAAGACCAGAGGATTTTGAACGAGAGTCTACTCTGCTTAAAAGAAGATTCGTGGAAAGAGGCTACCAAGAGAAGGATTTGTCACAAGTTTATAAAAAGACGAAACTGTTGAATAGACGATCTTTACTACAAACAAGGAAAGGTAGGAAAGAAACACCACCCACCATGGATACAGTAGATTTTATGACTACCTATAATGAGGGTTCCAATTAAATCAGGGCAATCCTCAAGAAACATTGGCACCTTCTACAGAAAGATGACCTCTTGAAGAAATCTGTGAATAAAAAACCCAGGATTATATTAAGAAAAAACAAAAATGTTAAAAACATTAATGGCACCAAACCAATTAAAGATGGTGAATAAACAAAACTGGTTGGGAAAATCAACAATAAGCTTTTTCAAATGCAACCATCTAAACTGCTTAGCCTGTGAACATCATTATAGTGGGAACAAGCCAACGAAAGAAATTAAATCAAATAGTAACGGGAAAGTTTGCAAACTAAATACAGCTTGCAATTGCAAAACAGACTATGTTGTCTATCTAATTGAGTGCTCATGTGGGCTTCAGTATTTAGGGCACATGACACGTCCTTTTAAGAAGAGACTGGCAGAACATCTTACAAATATCAAGGCTTGGGAAAAGTCACATAGTCTATTTGTACATTTTAGAGCCTTTAACGAGATGGACCCCAAAGGTTTAAAGGCCACTATTCTAGAATGCATTCCAGTAAGTGAAAGACGAGGGAACCGAGAATTACATCTGAGGAGAAGAGAGACCTTCTGGATACATTCCATTCATTCACAAATACCTCAAGGACATAGATTTAGCATTTTTTTTAACAGAAATGTAACATAAGGAGACATTTGCCACCCTTCCCTCCTTTTCTATATGGGCTACTTATACCCCTTCCCCCCCTCCCCCTCTCTCCCCCCCCCTAAATCTTTGACATTTTTTACACTCCCACATTTATATATGTACACTCTCCTCATTTTTTGGTGTATATAGATGTGTAGACACACGTACGAATATTCATCCTTTTTTGGGGGAAAGTGTGTACATATATTTTTTATTATATTTTTTGCTTCATTTGCCCTGTTCGAAAAAACATTGCTGAACTTTAAAAAGTGGAACAGTTTTAGATTTTTCTGTGTGTATCAATGAGTTCATACACATATGCATCAATTTCTCCCACCACATATTTCATATATCCCGTTTATGGGAGGATAAATTGGAGTAGCACAATGCCATCTTTAAAGGGACAAGTATAGTGTAGTGTTAGGTGTAATTGTAACTTAGGTTAGTTTTTATTTTACAGGTAAATTTCTCTTTATTTTAACTAGGTAGCTATTAAATAGTTAATAACTATTTAATAGCTATTGTACCTAGTTAAAATAAATTGAAAGTTGCCTGTAAAATAAAAATAAATCCTAAGATAGCTACAATATAATTATTATTTATATTGTAGCTATATTAGGGTTTATTTTAAAGGTAAGTATTTAGTTTTAAATAGGATTAATTTAGTTAATAAGAGTTATAATATTTAGATGTATTTAATTAATATTTAAGTTAGGGGGGTGTTAGGGGTTAGGGTTAGACTTAGGTTTAGGGGTTAATAATTTTATTATAGTGGCGGCGGTATAGGGGGGCAGGATAGGGGTTAATACATTTATTATAGGTGGCGACGGTGTAGGGGGGGCAGATTAGGGGTTAATAAGTTTAATATAGGTGGCGGCGGGGTCCGGGAGCGGCGGTTTAGGAGTTAAACAATTTATTTAGTGCGGCGGGGTCCGGGATAGGCAGGATAGGGGTTAATAAATTTATTATAGGTGGCGGCGGTATAGGGGGGGCAGGATAGGGGTTACTAGGTATAATGTAGGTGGTGGTGGGCTCCGGGAGCGGCGGTTTAGGGGTTAATACATTTATTATAGTTGCGGCAGTGTCCGGGAGCGGCGGTTTAGGGGTTAATAACTTTATTTAGTTGCGGGGGGCTCCGGGGTTGCCGCTATAGGGGGTAGAACAGTGTAGTTTAGTGTGGGTGCTTAGTGACAGCTTGTCAATAAAGCTGTTAAAAAGCCGAAGAGCAGCGAGATCGGATGAGTGATAACTATCACAGTCCGCTGCTCATAGCCCCGTACTTGGTGCGCTGCTTTTTGACAGCTTTATTGATAACTTTGGAGAGCGTATTCAGGTCCGCGGCGGCGATGGTAGACGAGCTTAGGCGGGCGTATTGGGGCCGGCGATGGCAGGTAAGTAGACATGTTAATAACTGGAGGCCAGTGTGCAAGTGCTAAAATTGTTAATAATATGGGTTTGAAACTAAGAAAAATGCTTAAACATGGTTAGGTTACAGGAATTTCTATAGGAAAAAAGGAATTGTGGTAGCTAGTTATATTTCCCATGATGCCAGTGCATACCATACTAGATCTATAATAGCAGCAGCAAGCTATATACTCAGTGATGCAAACATAAAACCAAGAGGAGACCCTATTAATCCTGTATCTTCTTCACAGCAGGTTTAAACTAGATATATATGTTTATAGGGTCAATTCAAAGCTGGTATAAGGCAAGTGTCAAAGCTGTCAATAGTATGGTGTTGAAACTAAGAAAAATGCTTAAACATGGTTAGGTTCTAGGGACTTCTATAGGAATAAAGGAGCTGTAAAAGCGAGTTATATTTCCTGATATGCAGGCTCATACTATGCTAAATCTGTAAAAATAGCTGTAGGCTATATACTTAGTGATCCAAATATAAAACCACAAAGGGACCTTATTAATATTTACCTGAAGCTAATGCACCACTGATTCGAATTAAAAAAATTCTCAGCATACCACACTACCTCGGCCGCTGGCAGTGCGGGAGGATGCCAAGTTATTTCATCCTAAGTACAGTAATGCTAAAATTTGTGATCCCGCAGTTGGCGGTCTCTAAGTCATAGATCATAGCACTTGTCCTAAACTTTCTCGACTAAGGATAGGAACAGCTAGCGATATATATGAAGTCCCCTTAATACTAACATAATTGCTACAACAATCTAGGGAAATATGTTATGTAAGATCCAAGCAAAATTGATATGTGTATAGCTGTATGTCTAAGTTTTGATGGAGAATGGGGTGAGTTGCATAGATTCTCCGTCAACCTCTATGAGACATATAATAAAGTAAAAAAAACAAAATGAACATAAAGCCACACTATCTATAGCTTAATGTTCTACATTAAAATTGTATATATTAACTTTTAAGGGATATATAGGGCAACGTAGAGCTACATTATAACAGAGGAACATGAAGTATATTAAATGATACTGTGACTTGAACTACAGATCTGTATCATTAGGGTACATGAAACATTATAGTTATATATATATGCAGAGACCTTGAGGGGTGATAGGCTGTGAGGAACAACCAGAGGAGCTAAAATATAAAAAGTATTAATTATATAAGTAAAAATAAATCTTACATAAACATTAACTCAAATATGTATGCAGAATGACCCAAACATGCAACCAACCTATAAATGAGAAAACAAGTATATGTTCATATCCAATTGTTACTTATCAAAGAATTATATGCTGAACAGTGCATGCAGTGACTTGTTAATAACTATAAATGATATGGAATATGACCATTATATAATTGATACCCAGAAGAGAAGAGCATGCAAAATGTCACATTGCAATTAGTTAGGTAACGTTTATCAGGAGCATCTGGGGGTGTAATTGAATAACCCATAGCATAGCTCGGTATTAGTAATTGGACCATGTACATGAAACGTTTACCGGTAAGCGTAGAAAAGGTAACAGCTGCAAGTTTCTTCTACACAGGAGGGGAAATAGAGTGAATCATATACTCTATAAATAAGAATAACGCTGGTCAGACTGCAATACATCTAATCTAAGTGCAGGAGAGTTCTGGAGGCCATAACCGGATCATTTCTAGCAGGCACGAAGAGCAGCTAAAGTTATACCCCAGGACAGGAATATCTGGTACCAACGGACAGCAAGATCCCCCATGCAGAGAGCTGATATTTTAGGGTGCTGCAATTAGTTTTCAAAGTGGGATCGTAGATGGTTTCAAACAGCGGTGTGGTGCTCTCATGGTGAAAAAACAGGCGGGCATCCCTATAGAATTTTCTATGTCTCTGGAGGTTTGAACACGAGAGATATGTATTGGAAGCTTTATTTGACGGTGCGATGGTTAAAGGGTGAAACCCAGAATCAGCCTGAACCTGTTGTCCTCCAGCGATCGGTCGCATCGTTAGGGAGTCAAAAGTCAGATCCTCTGAGTCCAATGTGCGATCAGGATGTGCTCCCACCATCTTAGAGTTTTTGGAAGATGCCGTCGACATGCCTGGGGTCATCCTACTACCCTGCTGTCTTCTCAGCTCAGCGTGTCTCTCAGAAGCAGCAGCGGGGAGTCCAACTTGTTCCCTCCTTCCATGTGAGCTAGGAAAACTTTGAGCTAGGGTCCCGGCTGCTTCCTCTTCATAAACGCCGCTACACTCCTCCTTTAGTATTCTTGTCATAGAAATAAAATGTATATCCATCTTGTTTGCCAACTGTAGCAAGAGATCTGTAGTCTCCATTATGGGTTTGTTTGGGTTATGCTAGTTGGTTGAAAAATACTCCCTTCACTTTATGGATATTCAGTCTATAGTATATAGAGCTTACTGATTTTACGTGTGTGCTGCGTAGATTCCAATTTATGAGTGTCATGCGGGTCTCAGCAAGCGGTGTTATTAAGTGGTGATCTCTAGCAAGACTTAAGCCATAAAAGGAAAGTTGGAGGTCCCACTGATTCCTCTAATAACCATGCTCATCATAGGTGTCTTTTAAAAGAGATAATATGGCATTTTAGTCGCTTTACATCTTGATTATTGCTGGAGTTCAGGGTAGATGTGACTGCTTGCCTCGGCTGCTGGCTCCGCCCCCGCCCCCACGGTAATAACCTTTAATCTGCTTCTGAAAAGGATTTCTATCCACAAAGACGTGGAACCGCTCCCACCAACCCATGAACAGTTTGGCATAGGAGGGTGCAAATTTGTCCCATGTCTTTGCAAGTAGAATTTCCCATTAAACATTAAATAATTGTGAGACAATAGGTACTCAATTGATCTCAACAAAAAATTTCTTAGTAACACTCTCATAACCACTTTGATGCTCAAAAAATACTCAATGGACTCTAAGCCTTTGTCATGTTCGATACACGTATACAGTGACGAAACATCAACTGTTAAAACCATGTATGTTTTTTCCCAGTGTATCTTTTCCAGCATCAAAAGAAGAGAGGTGGTATCCTCTATATAACCTGGAAGATCCATAACTAGGGGTTGTAAAAAAGAATCAACAAGTTCTGAAAGTGGTTCATTGAGGGAGCCTATTCCCGCTATGATGGGGCATCCCGGGGGGTTCTTGGGATCTTTATAAATATTGGGATGACTATGAAAAATTGGTATACAGGGGTATTTTGGTAATAAGAATTATTGTTTGGATGCAGTTATTAAACCATTATGCTTTGCATATAATACTAATCCTACCAAAATACTTCTGAAATTCCTAGTGGGATCCTTCAATAAACACTCATATACATCCCTGTAATTTAATTGTCTCCGAGATTCTGACAAATAGGAGTCTCTGTCTGAAACAACTACATTACCCTCTTTGTCTGAGGCATGAATCACTAGCTTTTCATTTTTGCTTAGATTTTTTTAAAGCTTTCCTTTCTAAAGGGTTAATGTTGTCACTAGATTTATGCGTAGCCACAGTACTTTTAAATTCCTAAGGCGCTCCTCAACTATAAAAACTTGAAGAGCTTGACCTTTAGCAGTTATTGGATAAAACATACTATTTCTACTCAAATACCACTACAGACATCTTTTTCCTGTATTAGCTTCTCCTACTGACCAGTGTTTTCGGATAACAAATCAGTTATTGCACATTGATCACTAAAATTCTAAGGGCTCGATGATTGAAAGCTCTCTGGGCTGGCAAGATTATTAAAGAATGCTCGCCAGTCCTTCTATTTCCCTTGTGGAATGATCTAAAGCCATTTTTTACCCTGAAAACAGGGTGTCTCGCTAGGGGGCGTATACTGCATTTTCATATGAAATGTGCACAACAAAATTTGTATTTTAAACATTATACAAAACAAATATTTGAACCATTCACACAAAAATAAGCAGGGAAAAATTGTATTGTTAAGGTGCATCAAGAATCAATCTCAGCGGAAACACTGGTAGGGGTTAAAGGAAAATTGTTAGATGTATCCTGAAAAAAATGTTTCTTTAGGGTAAGTTTGGGCACAAACTTATTGACATCTAAAACAGTGGAAAATAAATCAAATTGATATGTGGGAACAAAATTAAGTCCTTTTTACAAGACTTTATACTCAATGTCTGATAAAGTCACTGATGAAAAATTAAGAACATTCCTGTTTATGCATATTTCTTGCATTGCTGGAATCTGGTTTGAAAAGTTTTTTTATTTTCCCGGTCTCTTTCTGACTGAATTTTCCTTGACCTTTTTCTTCTCCCTCCTCAATGTGTTTTTAGGGATTCATCTCCTCCTGGAGTATGTAATACAGATACATTAGACACAGCAATGTCCTCTAAGTTGTTATCATTATCTGAGGATTCGATTTCATATTTTGTATCAGAAAATGTAACTTATTTGAAACCTTTTGTGGTTTTAATTTTATTTTTCTTAAAGGTGGTCTGCTTGTTTTTATCCCTTCTAAAGGTTTGTCCCAATGACTAACTGTATTCTTTATTGTTCTCATAATCCCTCTTGTCTCTTGCCTTCTTTCGTGATTTGTAATACCACAATTCCTGTTTGAAAGCATCCATATTTTTTTCAAATTTTGAGTCATAATTCTTAAATTCTGGATCATGTTGTAGAGACCTTAATTTTTCTTTTATATCCCGAAGTTATCCAATAAGCTGTGCTCTCTGTTTCTTTTTAAATTAAATTAATAGATCCATTAATGAAAAGGAGCAGATATCTAATACTTCATTCCAACGTGCAATGAACTCAAGGGGGCCTATCTATCAAGCCCCGAATGGAGCTTGATGGCCCGTGTTTCTAGGGAGTCTTCAGACTCGCCAGAAACAGCAGTTATGAGGCAGCGGTCTAAAGACCGCTGCTCCATAACCCTGTCCGCCTGCTTTGAGCAGGCGGACAGGAATCGACGCAATTCAACCTGATCGACACCCCCTGATTGGCCGCGTTGATTGACACCCCCTGATTGGCCGCGAGTCAGCAGGGGGCGGCAATGCTGAATACGGAGAGTGTATTGCTCTCTGCATTCAGCGAGGTCTTGCGGACCTGATCCGCACTGTCGGATCAGGTCCGCAAGACCTTTCATATATAGAGGCCAAGATCTGTAACTATAAATGATGGAAACTTACGGATACGTAGTCCACGGGGTATTCTATTATAAGGGAAGCACCGGAAAGCAATTTCAGCAATATTTTCTACTCTCTCTATTTTTCTATAAATATTCTTTTATTGTTTTTATAAATTAGGAATGTTTTTATATCACGATCCAATTTGATGTCTCTCCTTCTCATGGCATCTATTTCATAAAATAGCGTATCAATGCTGCACGTAATGGAGTATTCATCTACGGCTTTATCATACTCACAAGATGCATCAATTCTTTTGAACACATAATCTTCCTCCTCGGAGGTCTCCATGGTAAGCTGTTTTTAAAACACCTGTTATGCTGAATCTATTTAATTGAATACACCTGCCTCGTCTTCAGCCTTACACTATACAAATGCCCACAAAATACTGATCAAAATATGATATACAGGCTTCCGGCAAAAATCTCCAGATGCTGGGGGTCATATAGATAACATTGTGCTCACTCCTTTGGAGTATCTATGAGTCAGTACTGATTGGCAAATGCAAGTCTGTCAAAAAATAACTGAAATAAGGGGGCAGTCGGCAGAGGCTTAGATACAAGGTAGTTACAGAGGTAAAACATATATTAATATAACCATGTTGGTTAATCATAACTGAGGAATAGGTAATAAAGTAATTATCTTTTTAAACAATAAAAATTCTGCAGTAGATTATATGAATAATTATTATAGATACTGTAAAATATTTATCTTCTTATTGATTTATTTAAATGTGTAGTCCCCACCTCCTGTTTCTCACCCTCCTACCCATTTAGATTGTAAGTTACCACGGGAACAGGACTCCCAATTCCCCCTGTATTTGTTCGTTAAATTTTGTCTGGTGTCTCATATTGTACTGTCCTTTTTATCTTTGTTACCTATGGACAGCGGTGCGGAATCTGTTGGCTTTTTATAAATAAAGAATAATAATAATAATACAGTATATATATATATATATATATATATATATATATATATATATATATATATATATATATATATATATATATATATATATATATAATTTATGTATGTATGTATGTACTGTATGTATCTATTCATGTGTTTTAATATGTATTTTATATTTTACTAATAATTGTGAATAAACAACCTGTCCTATAATATTTTAATATGAAAATGAATTTTACTTGGTGTTTGTTTTCATATAATACAATATATATATATATGAGATAAACGACAGCACTTTCTATTCTTCAGAACCTTAGATAACACTAGTTCAAACTTTTTTAATATGTTATTTTAAAAATAAAATATATGTATTATACCACTATTTATAAGTGTAGTCATTAGCAGGTTTGATATATAATTGAAATAATGTTTATTGAGAATATGTCCCTAAGCATTGTTTTATAACAATTTGTTTTACATATTATTCATACATAATGTTTATCCATACTATTTCACTAGTAGATATTTTTACCATTACATCGTTGGTACAAGTTAAGGTTAGGAATGTGCTAATGTACTACATTTGTTTAAAACAGTGAATAGCAACATCCTTACGTTACTCAAGCAGAATGTTTACTATTTTCTGAACATTCTAATCTTATTTATTTCAAATAAATGACAAATTTGTTATTTTAAATTGTACAATGCTTAAAGGGACATTGAACCCAATTTTTTTATTTCATGATTCAGATAGAGCATGACATTTTAAGCAACTTTCTAATTTACTCCTATTATCAATTTTTATTCATTTTCTTGCTATCTTTATTTTAAAAGCAGGAATGTAAATCTTAGCAGCCAGCCCATTTTAGGTTCAGCACCATGGATGGCGCTTGCTTATTGGAGGCTTACATTTACCCACCAATAAGCAAGCATAACGCAGATTCTCAAGCAAAAATATGCCGGCTCCTATGCATTACATTCCTGCTTTTTAAATAAAGATAGCAAGAGAATGAAGAAAAATTGATAATAGAAGTAAATTATAAAGTTGCTTAAAATTGCATGCTCTATCTGAATCATGAAAGAAAACATTTTGATATAGTGTCCCTTTAATATATTAACACATAAATATATATGCATATATTCATAAACAAATACTTTTAACTAGCTGGCGCTGCCCAACGCTGCATGACTTTCCTCCTATGCTGCTCTAGATTCTTTGCCTTGTCTCACAGCATGAGAACGAGGCTCCCATTGAAACCTATGGAAGCACGCTATCGTGAGCACAAGGCTTTCAGGAAATGTTAATGTGAGGTCACGTTCACATTGCGCTTAACTTGTAATAGCAGCGCACATTTGCATGTGCTGGCATTACTGAGGGGAGTACAAATATCGTGCTCGCAAAAGCCCAACTTTAAACACCACTCATAAACTAGGCCTTAATGTTTTAACGTTTTTTGTTCATGCGTGGAAAGTTGCATTTAAAGTAGAATATAAAATGTATTCTATGAAAGTGTTAGCTGTAAGAGAGGTCATTGCTCATTTTTTATGGATGCCATTTTACAGATATTTGCTCATTATTGCATGTGGACACCACTACATATTTAATTTAAAAATTTTTATCACAGTGCAGCTTGGGGACTCATAAAGTATCGAGGAGGAAAATGGAAAACAGAACTCTAATTTAAACACATAGATAGGATAATGCTTCATATCTGTAAACATAAAACAATATTTCAGTAGAACAATAAACCCACAAAGATTAATAAATTATCATTATAGAAGACCATCTCAAAGAAAAATCAATACTATAACTCAATAGCAGAAAATGAATTGAGATAGGAACAATCATATCAATGAACACCTTTACAGGAAATGTAAGAGCCCTAATAGAATAGTATAATGAGGAAATGCAGCCTGTGACATCCAAAGACATCTATCTGTTATCAGGTTTGTATAGCACAATTAGTGATGTCGCAAACAGTTTGCCAGAGAACAGTTCCCGGCGAACATAGCTTGTTCGCGTTCGCCGCTGCGGGCGAACATATGCAATGTTCTATCTGCCCCCTATTCGTCATCATTGAGGAAACTTTGACCCTGTATCTCACAGCCTTCTGACACATTTGAGCCAATCAACAGCAGACACTCCCTCCCAGACCCTCCCAGCTCCTGGGCAGCAGCCTTTTTAGATTCGTTACGATCTTGCTTTCTTAGTGAGAGGAGGTTTAGTGTTGCTGCTGCTGACATTATAGGGAAATATATAGCTAGGCTAGTGTATTTAGTGTCCACTACAGTCCTGAAGGACTCTTCTAATCTCTGCTGTAAGGACAGCACCCCAAAAAGCCCTTTTTAGGGCTAGAACTTCAGTCGTTTTTTTATTTTTTTTATTTGTAATTTTATTTACATTTGCCTGGCTTTCAGCCTGTGTGTGAATTTAAACAACAAAACTTTTAAATCATTTTGCTAGTGTAATCTAATTTCATTTTCAATCAGGCCTGTGTGTCAGGCTTACACAGCATATACTGTGGTTAATTGCTGTGCCAGCAGCCACCACTAGTGATGTCCCGAACTGTTCGCCCGCGAACGGTTCACAGCGAACATAGCTTGTTCGCGTTTGCGTTTGTGGGCAAACACATGGCGATGTTCGATCCGCCCCTATGTGTCATCATTGTGGAAACTTTGACTCTTTATGTCACAGCCGCCTGACACATTAGAGCCAATCAACATCAGACACTCCCTCACAGACCCTCCCAGCTACTCGGAATCCGCCATTTTAGACTCATAACGACCTTGCTTTCTTAATGAGAGGACGTGTTGTGTTTTTGCTCCTGACATTAATAGGAAAAACATAGCTAGGCTAGTGTATTTACAGTCCAGAAGGACTCCACTCATCTCTGCTGCAAGCACAGCACCCCAAAAAGCCCTTTTTAGGGCTATATTTCGTGCCTTTTTTTTTCGTTTTTTTTTTATTAGCATTTGCCTGGCTTTCAGGCTGTGTGTTTAAGGCTCACAGCATATGCTGTGACTACTGCCACCACTGATATCGCCCTAACAACATTAGTTTAAATTTAACTAACCAAAAAATTTTATTATTTTTCTAGTGTAATTTTTTTCATTTTCTATCAGGCCAGTGTCAAACAGCATATACTCTGGTTCATTGCTCTGTGCCAGCCAGCAGCCACCAGTGTTAATATCCATTTATAACATTATTTTAAATTAAAAAAAAAATAAAAAATATTTTGCTAGTGAAATCTAATTACATTTACTATCAGGCCTGTGTCTGTTAGGCTCACTCAGCATTAATATACCTCATTTTTTTCAGTCTTTTGGTTAATTGGTCTGTGCCAGGCAGCCACCCAGCACTCATATTTATTCTTCTTCACCTTAATTTTAATATAAAAAAAAAAAGTTTAAATTTGTTTGCTAGTGTAATCTAATATAATTTTCTATCCAGCCTGTGTGTTTTGCTGACATACAGAGCCTACTGTGTTTACTTGCTGCGCTCCCTAGTCTATGAGCCACAACTCATATGTGTTTAACCTTTTTTTAATTTCCCCCCCAAAAAAATAATTTCAATAATTTTTCTAGTGTAATCCAATAGTATTTTCTATCAGGCGTGTGTGTATCTGACTTACAGAGCCTACTGTTTTTAATAGCTGCCCTTCCAAGGCTATCAGCCACGACTCATATGTATGTGCTTAACCTTTTTCTTTAAATTGCCAAAAAAAAGTCTTTAAATCATTATGCTAGTTTAATCTAATTGTATTTTCTATCAGGCCTGTGTCTAACTGTCTATCTGACTTACACAGCATACTGTTGTTAATTGCTGCCCTACGTAGCAGCCAGCCAGTGCGACCACTCATAGAGCCATATGTGCATTGCACTTCTTAACATAATTTTAATATTAAAATCTAAAATTGTAAAATATTTTGCTAGTGTAATCTAACTTAATTTTCTATCAGGCCTGTGTTTTTGTCACTTACACAGCATACTGTGTTAAATTGCTGCCCTACCTACCATCCACGATTCATATCTGCCAGCCTGTGTGTCAGTCCCAACTAGCCAATTAGTGGCACCAATCACAATTCTTGTAACAGTATATAAAAAAATAAAAATCATAATTTTTTGGACTGCAAATATTCAGTCTCCTAGTGCCATTGAATTACATTTACCTCCTGCCTGCCACTGCCAGCCTTTTGTGCCAGGCCGTCTAGCCAACTATTTACACCAATCATAATTGTTGTCACAGACAGTATAGTTACTAATTAAAATTAAATAAATTTTGATTGTTGATCTTAATCCTCAGTTTGCTCGTGCCCTAGAATTGCACTTTTCTACTGTCTTCCAAGCCTGTGTGTCAGGCCTACTTGAAAAATATTTACACCAATCATATTTGTTGTGACAGTATTCTTAATAATTAAAAATTAAAATTTTTGGTAATAGTTGTTGTGAATCCTCAGTTTGCTGGTGCCATTGAATAGCACTTTCCTCCTGCCTTGCAGCCTGCTGTGAGCCAGGCCCACCTAGCCAATTGTTGCCAGCAATCATATTTCTTTTAACAGTATTGCAAAAATTGTCAATCATCACTGTTTTGACTGTCAGTAATCAGTCTCCTAGTGTCCTTGAATTGCATCTACCTCCTGCCTGCCAGCCTTTTTGTGCCAGGCCGTCTTGCCAACTATTTACACCAATCATAATTTTTTTTCACAGTATAGTTATTAATTAAAATTAAAAAATTCTTGATTGTTGATGATCTTAATTCTCAGTTTGCTTGTGCCCTAGAATTGCACTTTTCTACTG
Organism: Bombina bombina; assembly: GCF_027579735.1. Lineage (NCBI taxonomy): Eukaryota > Metazoa > Chordata > Amphibia > Anura > Bombinatoridae > Bombina > Bombina bombina. The sequence continues at coordinate 65,499,730 of NC_069504.1, read as the reverse complement.
CCTTCCAAGCCTGTGTGCCAGGCATACTTGAAAAATATTTACACCAATCATATTTGTTGTCACAGTATTCTTAGTAATTAAAAATTAAAATTTTTGGTAATAGTTGTTGTGAATCCTCAGTTTGCTGGTGCCATTGAATAGCACTTTCCTCCTGCCTTGCAGCCTGCTGTGAGCCAGACCCACCTAGCCAATTGTTGCCAGCAATCATATTTCTTTTAACAGTATTGCAAAAATTGTCAATCCTCAGTGTTTTGACTGTCAGTAATCAGTCTCCTAGTGTCCTTGAATTGCATCTACCTCCTGCCTGCCAGCCTTTTGTGCCAGACCGTCTTGCCAACTATTTACACCAATCATAATTTTTGGTCACAGTATAGTTACTAATTATAATTAAAAAATTCTTGATTGTTGATGATCTTAATCCTCAGTTTGCTCGTGCCCTAGAATTGCACTTTTCTACTGCCTTCCAAGCCTGTGTGCCAGGCCTACTTGAAAAATATTTACACCAATCATATTTGTTGTCACAGTATTCTTAGTAATTAAAAATTAACATTTTTGTTAATAGTTGTTGTGAATCCTCAGTTTGCTGGTGCCAGTGAATTGCACTTTCCTCCTGCCTTGCAGCCTGCTGTGTGCCCGGCCCACCTAGCCAATTATTGCCAGCAATCATATTTCTTTTAACTATTGCAAAAATTGTCAATCATCACTGTTTTGACTGTCAGTAATCTGTCTCCTAGTGTCCTTGAATTGCATCTAACTCCTGCCTGCCAGCCTTTTGTGTCAGGCCGTCTTGCCAACTATTTACACCAATCATAATTGTTGTCACAGTTTAGTTAATAATTAAAATTAAAAAAATGTTGATTGTAGATCTTAATCCTCAGTTTGCTCGTGCCATTAAATTGCACTTTTCTACTGCCTGCCAAGCCTGTGTGCCAGACCCATCTATCCAATTAGTGCCAGCAATCATATTTATTTTAACAGTATTGCAAAATTTGTCAATCATCACAGTTTTGACTGTCAATCTGCAGTCTACGAGTGCCATCCTTGAATTGCATTTTCCTCCTGCCTGCCTGCCTGTGTGCCGGTCCCAACTAGCCAATTAGTGCCACCAATCATATTTATTGTAACAGGATTGGAATTTCTGTTAATCATAACTGTTTTGACTGTGATTCTTCAGTCTCCTAGTGCCATTAAATTGCAGTTTCCTTTCTTCTAGCGTGTGTGCCAGACAGGCCCATTTGCCAACTAGTGCCAAACAATCATATTTGTTGTCACAGTACTTGTAATATTTAAAAAAATTAACAATTTGTGATTTTTAAAACATCTGTCTTTTTGGTTGTTGTCAGTCTCACATTGTATACTGTGCCCACTTTCACAGTGCCACCACTCAATTGGTGTAATAATATTGTTAGTGTCCATTTAAAAAAAAATGACAGGCAGAGGCAGGCCACCCCGCAGGTTCCGTGGTCATGGTCGTGGTGCTGTGATTCCTTTAGACCCTACAAATATGCACATTGTTCAGACGCCGGGTGCCAGGGGGAACGCGAAAACTTCTGAGGAGGACCTAGTTGAATGGCTAACACAGGACACCCAATCTTCTTCAGCTTCCGCTGCTAGTCCTCCTAACCTTGACGCACCATCTACGTCCAGCTGTGCTATGGGCAGGTCTCAAGTGACCAGTGCCACTCCCCGCCTGTCGCCACCACCAACACTAGCACCACAGCCGCTTCACTTGATCTGTCACAGGAGTTATTGACACATCATTTTGAAGAAATGAGTGATGCGCAACCATCATTGACAGAGGATGTAGATAATAGTGATCAGTCTCAGTCAGGCAGCATTACCGACATGGAGGTACGGTGTGATGATGATGATAATGATGATGATGATGTTGTACCCGCTGCTGCTTCCTTTCTTGATGTTTCAGATACAAGTGAAGCGGTTGATGATGATGTGTCGGTGGATGTCACGTGGGTGCCTGCTAGAAGAGAAGAAGAAGAGGGTGAAAGTTCAGATGGGGAGACAGAGAGGAGGAGGAGGAGACTATTTGGAAGCTCTGCCGTCATCGCAGAGCTCAGCAGTGTGGCATTTTTTTTGTGTGTCTGCCCTTGACAACAGCGATGCCATTTGCAACCTGTGCCAAAAGAAACTGAGTCATGGGAAGTCCAACAGCCACCTAGGTACAACTGCTTTGCGAAGGCACATGGTCTCCCATCACAAAGGCCGATGGGAAGAACACATGAGTAGAAGCAGCACACAAAGTGAAAGCCCCCCTCCTCCTCCTGCTCCAGCATCTTCAGCCACGTCAACCAGTGCTGTCCTCCTTGCCCCCTCTCAACCATCCTCCACTCAGTCTCTCTTACATAGCAGTTCCTGGTCATCTGCCCACAGTTAGGTGTCTGTCAAGGACATGTTTGAGCGTAAGAAGCCAATTTCTCAAAGTCACCCCCTTGCCTGGCGTCTGACAGCTGGCTTGTCTGAACTCTTAGCCCGTCAGCTTTTACCATACAAGCTGGTGGAGTCTGAGGCTTTCAAAAAATTTGTATCTATTGGGACACCGCAGTGGAAGGTACCCGGACAAAATTTATTTTCACAAAAGGCAATCCCAAACCTGTACTCTGTTGTGAGAAAGCAAGTTATAGCATGTCTGGCACACAGCGTTGGGGCAAGGGTCCATATGACCACGGATAGCTGGTCTGCAAAGCATGGTCAGGGCAGGTATATCACCTACACTGCACATTGGGTAAACCTGCTGACTTCTGACAAGCATGGAATGCGTGGCTCTGCAGAAGAGTTGGTGACACCGCCACGACTTGCAGGCAGACCTGCTGCTACCTCCTCTACTCCTCCTACTCCATCCTCTTCCATAACCTCTTCCTCGGCTGAGTCCTCTTCAACTTCTGCATCTTGCTCCACATCTATGGCACCCCCCCAGCTCCCCAGGTACTATGCTACATCCCGGCTATGGCAGTGTCACGCCATCTTGGGGTTGACTTGCCTGAAAGCGGAGAGTCACACCGCACCAACACTCCTGACCGCCCTGAATGCACAGGTGGATCAGTGGCTGACTCCGCACCAACTGGAGATTGGCAAGGTTGTTTCTGACAATGGAAGTAATATCCAGCATTGAAACAACCTGTCAGTGAGGCGCTTGATTTGCGACAGCCCGACACGGTGGATTTCAACACTCCTAATGTTTGACCACCTGCTCCAACAAGAAAAAGCTGTTAATGAGTATTTGTATGACCGGGGTGCTAGGCCAGCCTCTGGGAAGCTGGGGATATTTTTTCCAAATTACTGGACGCTCATGCGCAATGCCTGTAGGCTCATGCGTCCTTTTGAGGAGGTGACAAACCTTGTCAGTCGCACCGAAGGCACCATCAGCGACATCATACCATTTGTTTTCTTCCTGGAGCGTGCCCTGCGAAGAGTGCTGGATCAGGTAGTAGATGAGCGTGAAGAGGAAGCGGGAGAGTTGTGGTGTCCATCACCCCCACAAACAGCCGAATCAGCATCGCTTGCTGGACCTGCGGCAACGCAGGAAGAGGATTGTGAGGAAGAGGAGTCAGAGGAGGAATGTGGCTTTGAGGAGGAGGAGGAAGACTGAGCACAACAGGCATCCCAGGGTGCTCATTTTTGTCACCTCTCTGGTACCCGTGGTGTTGTACGTGACTGGGGGGAAGAAGATACCATCAGTGAGATCAGTGAGGAGGAGGAATGGGACATGATTAGCTCGGCATCCAACCTTGTTCAAATGGGTTCTTTCATGCTGTCGTGCCTGTTGAGGGACCCTCGTATAAAAAAGCTGAAGGAGAACGACCTGTACTGGGTGTCCACGCTTCTCGACCCCCGGTATAAGCATAAAGTGCCTGAAATGTTACCAAATTCCCACAAGTCAGAAAGGATGGAGCATTTTCATAATAAATTAAAAACTATGCTTTACACAGCGTATAAGGGTGATGTCACAGCACCACGGGAATGTAACAGGGGAAGAGATGAAATTAATTCTCCTCCTCCTCCTCCCACGACCACGGCGGCAAGGACCGGATGCTTTCCTGACGTCTTGTTGATGGAGGACATGCATACCTTTTTAACTCCCATGTACCATCAGAGCCTTTCGGGATCCAGCCTTAGAGAAAGACTCAACCGACAGGTAGCAGACTACCTAGCTTTAACTGCGGATCTCGACACTCTCAGGAGCAATGGACCCCTTGACTACTGGGTGTGCAGGCTGGACTTGTGGCCTGAGCTATCCCAATTTGCAATGGAACTTCTGGCCTGCCCCGCTTCAAGTGTCCTGTCCGAAAGGACTTTCAGTGCAGCAGGAGGTTTTGTCACTGAGAAGAGAAGTCGCCTAGGTCAAAAAAGCCTTGACTATCTCACTTTTATAAAAATGAATGAGGGCTGGATCCCGAAGGGACTGACATTGGGCGATACATTTGAATAAAAAAGGCCTGATGATGAGATGAGCTGGCTTGGGCTACAACTGGTACACAGGCTGGCCTTTATTTTTTGGTTATAAAGCCGGAGGACTTGCTTGACTTATCCGCCAACAACTAGTGTTCAAGCCACAAGCTTTTAGGGCACTTTTTAAATTTTTTACAAACATCAATTTTTCTGGCCACTGCTACAGCAGTTGCTACAACAGTACCCAATTTTTTCAGTCATTTGTACATTCCTAATTTTTCTGGCCTCTGCTGCAGCTCTGTGGGTACAAAACTCAAATAAAAAAAATAAGGCACATAACACTAGTGATTAAACTGTTATGAATTGTACAACTTAGCATTAGCAAACCACTCATATCTGGTGGACCATTAAATTGAAAGCAAAATGCCACAAATTTGAAGGAGGAGGACCAACCAAGCATCTTTATCCGTCTCTTGGTTGCTCTAAATTATCTCCGTGTTCCATCTATGCCATACCTGTACTCTATTGTGCAAAAGGGTGGCATATGTGGTGTTTCATGCTGTTGTGCCTGTTGCGGGTCGTGGCCCATGGTATAAAAAGGCTGAAGGAGAACGACCTGTAATGGGTGGCCCATCAAATTTTTAGAAAAATGTTCCTGGTTCCTCTCAATTATCTCTGGGTTTCTAAAATGGATGCCATACCTGTACTCGCTTGTGCAAAAGGATGGCATATGTGGTGGTGTTTCCTGCAGTAGTTTCTGTTGAGGGTGCTGGACCCTCTTATAAAAAAGCTGAAGGAGAACGACCTGGAGTGGGAGTCCAAGCATGGTTTTTGGGGCTATTTCACTTTTCAAAAAAAATATCTGTGGGTTTCTAAAATCAATGCCGTACCAGTACTCTATTGTTCAAAAGGATGCCATATGTTCTCTTTCCTGCTGGTATTTTGTTTGAGGGTCCTGGACCCTCTTATAAAAAGGCCTAAGGAGAAAGAGGTGTACTGGGTGTCCACTCAATTTTTTTTTCTATTTCACTGTCACACTGGTTAAGAAATCTAGAATGAAGACACAGTATTTTAAGTAAGATGACTGAATCACAACTGCTGAGATGGGGAATAGGTAATAATATACAAGTAAATGTTTGTAGCAAGAAGATACTGAAAACCACAATAGTCACAGGGTGTGTGAAGGCAGGTTTCATGTATCAGCAGGCTGTAATTATTGTAAAGGAAGTGTATAGTAATGTTAACCCTATGGCAGACGGTTAAAGTGGATACACAGCAGTCTGCAGGGAGGACATATACCATAAATCCTTAGAAAGGGAAATAACTAGAAAATATAAACTCTTACATGTAAGAAATGGTAATATGGAGGACTCATATAATAATAATAGGAATCAGCAAGCAATGGTAAGTATGGAGGAGTGAGATACAGCAGGTAACGGTAAATACTGAATTTGAGTGAGAGCCAACTTAACAACGGAGCACAGAGGAGGATAAGACTGCTCAATGTAAGTAACCGTAATTTAGGTAACATTTGTATTAGGCACTATGCAAGGATTTAGATAACTTACAGTGTTTTCGGAAGAGCGGGCTAGAGCAGTATGCTGAGCGGCAGAGCAGCTGGCGTGTGACGTCACCACGGTCGTGGCGGAGCTCCGAAGAAGCGATGAGACAGGTGAATGAAGCGGCTCAATACAGGTGAACAAACAGCTTGAAAAATTCAGGAGTAGATTGGGGATAGTGATGTTATAAGCAGTCCCAATAACAAGTGATTGTCAGCAGAAAGGAGTTCAAGCAAACGAAAAGGTTATCCTTGATAAGGAACAGGATTGCAGCAAAATTGAATGAACAGCGTTCAGACAATAGGAGGCTTGGCTATTGTAGTGGTACTTCAATACTAAGCAAAGAATGAGTGCAAAAGCTGATCCTTAAATAGGGTGGAGACAGGAATGTAAAGCAATGATTCTTAAAGGGATAGTACCTGCATATGATAATGTATATGACTGAGAAGTAAATCCTGACAGGATCCCCCTTTCAAGGAGCGACTCCGGAGCTCAGGGTCCAGGAGAGTCAGGATGTCGTTGATGAAAACAAGAAACCAATCTAGGCGCAGAGATATTAACAGCGGGTTCCCAGGAGTCATCATCAGGTGGGTAACCTTTCCAGCTAACGAGGTACTGCAATGCCCCATGTAACATTCGGGAGTCCTTGATGGAGCGAACCTTGTATTCTATATTTGGGTCAACAGAGATCTGAGGAGGAGAAGTATTCGTGGTAGAATCCCTCACAGCACAATAGGGTTTAAGCAGGGAGACATGAAATGTCGGGTGAATCTTCATAGTATCAGGTAGGGTGAGACGAACAGCATTGGCATTCACAGAATGAGCTATCGGATAAGGACCGACATAAAGTGGGGCTAACTTCTTACATGGAGTGTTCAATCGCAAGTGTTTTGTGGAGAGCCAAACCAAGTCACCTATTTCATATTTTGGAGGCGGTGTTCTGCGTCTATCATAGTACAGTTTGTAGACCTTCTTAGCATTTTCAATTGAGGACTCACTACGAGTGAAGTTTGAGGAAATGCTGTCAGAAAGCTCAGCGATCATAGGTGAGGAAGACTCTTGAGTAGGAAACAGTTGGAATGCTGGATGAAATCCGTAGTTTGAGTAAAATGGAGTTTGATTAGTGGTGGCATGTAAGGTGTTGTTATAACAGAATTCTGCGTATGGTAGTAAATCCGCCCAAAGATGTTGTTCGGAGGAACAAAAAGATCTTAGAAATTGTTCCAGCCATTGATTACACCGTTCGGTCTGCCCATTAGTCTGGGGATGGTATGCCGTTGTGAGCCGTCTGTCAATATGAAAAAGTTTACAGAACTCTAACCAGAGCTTACTGGAGAATTAAGTACCTCTGTCACTTAAAATAGTCTTTGGCAGACCATGTAGCTTGATGACATTGGAGATGAGTAGTTGAACAGTTTCCATTGATGTTGGTAGTTTTTTATAGGGAATAAAATGACACATTTTTGTGAAGAGATCCACAACAACCATGATCGTGTTGTTCCTCGAGGAGAGAGGTAAATCGACAATAAAGTCGAGAGCTATCTCTGTCCAAGGAGTAGGTAAAGGTAGCAAAAGGCCATATGGAGGTTGTTTCTTTCTCTTCGATATGGTACAGATGGTACAGGTGAGAACATGTTGGGAAATATCGGTAGTCATATTTGGCCACCAATAGAACCTTTTTGCTAAATCCAGGGTCTTTGTGATACCAGGGTGACCTGCGAGAGGAGAGTCATGTATTGAATTAAGAAAAGATAGGTGAAGTATGGGTGGAATGTATAAACGGGAGCCAAGATAATAACAACCATCAGACTTCAACTGTAATAGCTGTAGCGGTTTTGTAAGATCCTTCTGTTGTTCTGTGCGAATACTGGGCAAGGTGTCATAAGTAAAACAAAGGAAATTTTCTGAAGGAATGATACTTTGGTTAGTGGGTAGAGACATGGACTCAGATGGAATCCGGGATAGGGCATCGGCTTTCTGATTCTTTGTTGAAGGTCGATAGGTAATGAGAAAATTAAAGCATGAAAAAAACAAATTCCATCTAATTTGGCAGGAGGTGAGTGTTCTGGAACTCTTCAAATACTGAAGGTTACGGTGATCTGTGTAGATGAGAGTGGGGTAAGTGGTACCCTCTAAAAGATGACGCCAATGTTCCAGAGACCATTTGATTGCGAGTAATTCTTTATCCCCTATAGGGTAGTTTTGTTCTGAGGTATTTAATGTCCTGGAGTAATAAGCTACAGGGTGTAGAGGTGTATTTAGATTGTCTCGCTGAGATAATACTGCTCCAATCGCAAAGTTGGATGCATCAACCTCTAAAATTAACTGGAGTTTTGGGTCAGGAAAACGGAGAATGGGTGCATTGGTGAATTTCTTTTTGAGTGTATCAAAAGCTGACTGGCAATCTTGTGTCCACTTGAATGGAACCTTGGCCTTTGTGAGTGTGGTTAAAGGGATTGCTAACTTAGAAAAATCTTTAATAAACTTGCGGTAGAAGTTTGCGAATCCCATAAAGCATTGAACTTGGCGTCTTGTCTTAGGGACAGGCCAGTTCAATACTGCATCAATTTTTTTATTCTCCATATAAATTCCAGAAGGGGATATTTCGTATCCAAGGAAAGATATGGTCTGTGAATTGAAAACACATTTTTCGGCTTTTGCGTAGAGAAAATTGCTTCTAAGCCGGGATAAAACTTGTCTCACATGTAGTATGTGTTGTTCTAATGTTTTCGAGTAAATGAGAATATCATCTAAATATATGACGATATACACATCTAGAAGGTCTCTAAAAAGATCATTAATTAGATGCTGAAAGGCAGCAGGGGTATTACACAACCCGAATGGCATGACTACGTATTCGAATAGTCCATAACGGGTTCGAAACGCAGTCAGCCATTCGTCTACAGATCTTATTTGGAGTAGGTTGTATGCACCCCTTAAATCCAGCTTTGTGAAATACTTAGCTCCCTCTAATCTCTCGATAAGCTCCGGTATGAGAGGTAGAGGGTAGCGGTTCTTTACCGTAATTTTGTTTAACTGACGGTAGTCGACTATAGGTCTTAGAGAACCATCTTTATTTTTTACAAAAAAATATTCCGGCCCCTGCTGGAGAAGTGGAGGGACGGATGAACCCTTTTCTGAGGTTCTCGTCTAAATACGTTTTTAAGTGTGCTAACTCATTATCAGATAAGGGAAATATGTGCCCAATTGGGATCTCTGACCCAGGGAGTATCTCAATGGGGAAGTCATATTTTCTATGTGGCGGTAGACTCTCCGCCTCCTTTTTACTGAAAACGTCAGCAAAATCACTATAAACCTCAGGTATGGTTGGTACGTATGGAGAAATAGAAGTTTGTAAGATAGGAGAGGGGAGACAAGTATTTTGGCAATATAGTGAGTTATAAGTAAGCGTTGAGTTGAACCAGTCTATCTGGGGGTTGTGTGTATGCAACCATTGCATACCTAGAACCACCTGAGAGACCGGAGAGTTTATTACATCGAATGATATATATTCTCTATGCTGATCTTGAGACACTACAAGTAGGGGTATAGTATGAAATTCAACAGGCCCTGAAGAAATAGTTTTCCCATCTATCCCTCTTAAGAAAATAGGAGACTGTTTTTGCATGAGTGGTATTTTATTTACAGTGGTAAATTCCTTATCTATATAGGATGCTGTAGCACCGGAGTCAATAATCGCGGTGGCGTGCAGACGAAGTTGTTCCCACTGTAACAAAAGAGGGATTTTTATGTAAGCAATTGAATTCTGTTGAGTAGTACAACAATAGTAATCTGATAAGGTCTTACCCTTGGTTTGTTTCAGAAGAGATGGACAGTCTCTAACAGTGTGCTCCTCTGAGGCGCAGTATAGGCATAGGTTATTGGAACGTCGTCTGAGCTTTTCTTGTGGAGAGAGAGGACCTTTGATGAAGGCTATGTCCATGGGTTCAGAGGTGCTTTTGTGTAGTGAAGAGGGATGAGGAGTGTAAGGAGGTTTCTTAGGGTTAGTGTCATGCCCTGACTTTTCTTGGTACCTCTCCCTGAGGCGCCTATCTATCGTGATAGTGAGGGACATGAGCTCTTCTAAAGTATTTGGTATATCTGTACGGGACAACTCATCCTTTATTCCCTCAGAGAGACCCAGTCTGAAATGGTTCCTAAGGGACAGATTGTTCCATTGTGAGTCTTTAGCCCATTTTTTAAATTCTGTGATGTAGTCTTCGACTACTCTCTTCTTTTGTCTAAGACTCCGCATGGCGTTTTCAGCTGTAAGCTGTTTGTATGGATCCTCATACAATTGACCCATTGCGGCAAAAAAAATTTCCAGAGAGTTTAATATCTGTTCATTATCTTCAAAGTAAGTGTTTGCCCATGTACGGGGTTCACCTCTAAGGTAGGATATGGTCGTGAGTACTCTAATTCTATCGTTTGGATAGGTATGAGGTCTTAAAGCAAACATCAGTAGGCATGCATTTTTAAACTCTCTATAGAGAGTCCTGTCTCCATGGAAACAATCAGGGGGGCTAACCTGGGGTTCATAAATAGGTGTTCTTTTGTCTACCACATCCCTAATGTATGCCTTAAGGTTATCATTTTCCACTTTTAATGCATTGAGACCATTAGTGAGTATATCTACCCTTTGAGTTAATGCCTGCATGTGAGTGTTAATCTCAGCTGGATCCATGTTTTTAAGGCTTAGTATTCTGTCATACTGGTTAAGAAATCTAGTATGAAGGCACAGTATTTTAAGTAAGATGACTGAATCACAACTGCTGAGATGGGGAATAGGTAATAATATACAAGTAAATGTTTGTAGCAAGAAGATACTGAAAACCACAATAGTCACAGGGTGTGTGAAGGCAGGTTTCATGTATCAGCAGGCTGTAATTATTGTAAAGGAAGTGTATAGTATTGTTAACCCTATGGCAGACAGTTAAAGTGGATACGCAGCAGTCTGCAGGGAGGACATATACCATAAATCCTTAGAAAGGGAAATAACTAGAAAATATAAACTCTTACATGTAAGAAATGGTAATATGGAGGACTCATATAATAATAATAGGAATCAGCAAGCAATGGTAAGTATGGAGGAGTGAGATACAGCAGGTAACGGTAAATACTGAATTTGAGTGAGAGCCAACTTAACAACGGAGCACAGAGGAGGATAAGACTCAATGTAAGTAACTGTAATTTAGGTAACATTCGTATTAGGCACTATGCAAGGATTTAGATAACTTACAGTGTTTTCGGAAGAGCGGGCTAGAGCAGTATGCTGAGCGGCAGAGCAGCTGGCGTATGACGTCACCGCAGTCGCGGCGGAGCTCCGAAGAAGCGATGAGACAGGTGAATGAAGCGGCTCAATACAGGTGAGCAAACAGCTTGAAAAATTCAGGAGTAGATTGGGGATAGTGATGTTATAAGCAGTCCCAATAACAAGTGATTGTCAGCAGAAAGGAGTTCAAGCAAACGAAAAGGTTATCCTTGATAAGGAACAGGATTTCAGCAAAATTGAATGAACAGCGTTCAGACAATAGGAGGCTTGGCTATTGTAGTGGTACTTCAATACTAAGCAAAGAATGAGTGCAAAAGCTGATCCTTAAATAGGGTGGAGACAGGAATGTAAAGCAATGATTCTTAAAGGGATAGTACCTGCATATGATAATGTATATGACTGAGAAGTAAATCCTGACATTCACATTAGCTGTACCTGTACTCTATTGTTGAAAAGGATGCCATACGTCTTCTTTCCTGCTGGTCTTTTTTTTAGGGTCCTGGACCCTCTTATAAAAAGGCCGAAGGAGAAAGAAGTGTACTGGGTGTCCATCGAATCATTTGTTTGATTCAAATTCCCGGTTGCAACAAATTATCTCCTGGTTTCTAAAATCAATGCCTTTCCTGTAATCTAATTTTCAAAAGGATGCCATATGTCCTCTTTCCTGCTGCTGGTTTTGTGGAGGGTCCTGTAGCCTCTGCAAAAAAAAAGGCCTAAGGATAAATAAGTGTACTGGGTGTCTAATCAATCTTTTTTTAGATTTCACGATTGCAACAAATTATCCCAGGGTTTCTAAAATCAATGCCTTTCCTGTAATCTATTAGTCACAAGGATGCCATATGTCCTCTTTCATGCTGTTGTTTCTGTTGAGGCTCCGGGAGCCTCTTATAAAAAGGCCTAAGGATAAAGAAGTGTACTGGGTGTATAATCTATGTTTTTTTAGATTTTGTGGTTGCAACTAATGATCTCTTTGTTTCTAAAATCAATGCCTTTCCTGTAATCTAATTTTCAAAAGGATGCCATATGTCCTCTTTCATGCTGCTGGTTTTGTGGCAGGTCCTGGAGCCTCTGCTAAAAAGGCCTCAGGATAAAGAAGTGTACTGGGTGTATAATCTATGTTTTCTTAGATTTCACGGTTGCAACTAATGATCTCTGTGTTTCTAAAATCAATGCCTTTCCTGTAATCTAATTTTCAAAAGGATTCCATATGTCCTCTTTCCTGCTGCTGGTTTTGTGGAGGGTCCTGGAGGCTCTGCTAAAAAAAGACCTAAGGATAAATAAGTGTACTGGGTGTCAAATCAATCTTTTTTTAGATTTCACGGTTGCAACAAATTATCCCAGGGTTTCTAAAATCAATGCCTTTCCTGTAATCTATTAGTCACAAGGATGCCATATGTCCTCTTTCATGCTGTTGTTTCTGTTGAGGCTCCGGGAGCCTCTTATAAAAAAGGCCTAAGGATTAAGAAGTGTACTGGGTGTATAATCTATTTTTTTTTTAGATTTCACGATTGCAACTAATGATCTTTGTGTTTCTAAAATCAATGCCTTTCATGTAATCTAATTTTCAAAAGGATTCCATATGTCCTCTTTCATGCTGCTGGTTTTGTGGAGGGTCCTGGAGCCTCTGCTAAAAAGGCCTATGGATAAAGAAGTGTACTGGGTGTATAATCTAAGTTTTTTTAGATTTCATGGTTGCAACTAATGATCTCTGTGTTTCTAAAATTAATGCCTTTCCAGAAATCTATTTTTCTAAAGGATGCCATATGTCCTCTTTCCTGCTGCTGGTTTTGTTGAGGGTCCTGGAGCCTCTGCTAATAAGGCCTAAGGATAAATAAGTGTACTGGGTGTCTAATCCAGTTAATTTTAGATTTCCCGGTTGCAACAAATTATCTCTGCGTTTCTCAAATCAATGCCTTAAATGTAATCTATTGTTCAAAAGGATGCCATATGTCCTCTTTCCTTTTTTTTTTCTCTGTATTTTTGTTTATTTTAGAAAATGTAATGCACTTATAGGTTCACTAAGATTATGACTTTGCACACTGCCATTTTCCATGCAGCATTTTGACATGTCATGTGATATGACTAGAAGAATGGTATGTTTTGAATCTGCTGAGCATAATAAAAATAAAAATAATAATTTAACTTGAGTTAATAACTGAAGCATGACTTCAGGAGTCAGGTGTGGTCTTAGGTAGTGGTTGTTAGCAGATTCTTTTTAATGCAAATTGCAATTGCCACAGCGTGCATAAAATGTGCGTCACTAGTCCAAATCTTACCTTTTTTTTCATTCAGGGGTGTCCGGCGCCATATTGGAAAGGCAAAAAACAGGTCTCCGTACCCGTTGATATAAGGGGTGACTAGTGCTTTTACCAGGCTCCTCTTGGATAGCCCCAGAAAGTGTGACTATGAATCCCAAAAAGAAAATTAAATTAAGGTTGAAAACTAACTCCAAAGTAACTTATAAGACCTGGAGCTCCTCAAACACACGTCCTACCGCAACAGCTATAGCCCCCCCCCCCCCAAATCTTACCTTTTTAATGCCAATTGATATTGCCACAGCTGGAACAACAGTAAATAACATGTGCGTCACCACAGTCTCCGAAGCTGTTGTGGGATGTATACAAAAACACTGATAAAGTATTCCTTTCGGGGCGCAAAGAGATGGCTACCGGAACACTCCAGGAACTTCCCAAGATTCACTGTCTTGTGTTTCTGGTGATGTTGGAGACATCTGGGTAGTGTACAGGGAGGCCCAAAATCCTCTCCATCTCTGTGCACCACAGGACAGGACGTCCTTGTCATCCATAAGCACATGAAATTGCTTGCATTTTCCTTGGTTCAAGAAGTTCAGCTTTTGTGGTGATAGTACAGACTTAAATAAACTTTGGTTTCCTACCAGACTCAAGACAATCTTGTAGTTCAAGCTTCGGAATTGCTGTGGGAAACAGTGGCCTGTCCATACCAGGAAGATGATTTAGACAGAAGTAACGGGCTCTGATTGCAGGTGACACATGTTTATCGTCAGTCATCAAAGGGGTTGTGTGCAGAATATGGCTGATGGCCCCTTATTCACATGTTTGTCCAGAGCCACAACATTTGCAAACAGCCAGAAGAAAGGTCGGCTCTCACCAGCCTTAAGTTGAGCTTCAATTACCAAATGCTGATATTAAAAAAATAGACAAACAATGCCTTAAAAAACACATTTGCAATATGGATTCACCAGAGCAAGGTCATTGCAAGTACTTCCCACGATAACAAAATTAAAATGCCACAAATCCGCAATCTTCCCCTTCACATTATTATTGTCACACTACATTGTACTCCTATGCCCACCTCCCTGCTTTTTTTTTGTTGAGGGTCCTGGAGCCTCTGCTAAAAAGGCCTATGGATAAATACGTGTACTGGGTGTCTAATCAATGTTTTTTTCTATTTCCCGGGTTATATAAATGATCTCTGGGATTCTAAAATCAATGCCTTTCCTGTAATCTATTATTCAAAAGGATGACATATCTCCTCTTTCATGCTGTTGTTTCGGTTGAGGCTCCGGAACCCTCTTATTAAAAAGGCCTAAGAATACATAAGTGTACTGGGTACCTAATCAAGTTAGCCATGGGTGTTAGTCTAAGACCACTCTGCTTTTTTTGGGGTTTGGGTGCAGCTAATCATGAAGGCCAGATAGACCTGCCACCATTTGGTGTTGTAACAGGTATTAAACTGCAAAGAACAGTACTACTTAACACAACCCACTTACCATGGGTCCCAGAGCATATGTTTGGTTATTATATTTTGTAAGGGTAATCATGCAGGCCATATAGACCTCCACCGATAGGGTGAGTATGAGTAAAAGCTATTAAAATGCGAAGGACATTACTAATTAACACAACAAAGTTACCATGGGTCGCAGACCAAGAGCAGATGTCTTATTATTATATTTTGTATGGGTAATCATCCAGGCTGTATAGACCTCACCAAATAGGGGGAGTTACAGAGATTAAAGTGCTAAGAATGGTAGTACTTAAAACACAACCTAGTTAAAATGGGTACCAGACCGCATGTCTTATTATTATATTTTTTCAGGGTAATCAGGCAGGCCATATAGAACACCCCCGATAGGGGGGGGGGGGACAGGGATTAAAGTGCTAAGAAAAGTACTAATTAACACAAGCTAGTTGGGTCCAAGAACGCATGTTTAATTATTAGACTTTATTAGGGTAATTATATATCTAACAAATCAATCTATTTCTCTTCTATCGATTCTATCTAACTATCAATCTATGTATATCTATCTATCCTATCTATCAATCTATCTTCTGTCCGGGATGTTTTGAGACAGCCACTTTGGGAATGTTAGTTGATTTAGGCCCATTATGGCTTAAAAGCAGACTCTGCATAAACTATGTAATTTTCCATGGGAGTTTTGCCAGGGATCCCCCTCCAGCATGCGACAGTCCAGGTGTTAGTACCCTTGAAACAACTTTTCCATCACTATTGTGGCCAGAAAGAGTCCTTGTAGATTTTAAAGTTTGCCTGCCTATTGAATTCAATGGCGGTTCGCAAACAATACCGGAAGTTCGAGTCCGCCGTTCGTTTTAGGTTCGCGACATCACTAGCCACCACTCATATCTGCTTAACATTATTTTAAATTTTAAAAAAAAACTTTTAAATCATTTTGCTAGTGTAATCTAATTTCATTTTCTATCAAGCCTGTGTCTCAGGCTCACACAGCATATACTGTGGTGAATTGCTCTGTGCCAGCCAGGCAGCCACCACTCATATCTGCTTAACATTAGCATAAATTTAAACAACAAAACTTTGAAATCATTTTGCTAGTGTAATCTAATTTCATTTTCTATCAGGCCTGTGTGTCAGGCTTCTGTGGTTAATTGCTGTGCCAGCAGCCACCACTCATATCTGCTTAACATTATTGTAAATTAAAAAAAAAACTTTTAAATCACTTTGCTAGTGTAATCTAATTCATTTTCTATCAGGCCTGTGTGTCAGGCTTACACAGCATACACTGTGGTTAATTGCTGTGCAAGCAGCCACCATTCATATCTGCTTAACATTATTGTAAAAAAAAATTTAAAAACTTTTAAATCATTTTGCTAGTGTCATCTAATTTCATTTTCTATCAGGCCTGTGTCTTAGGCTCACACAGCATATACTGTGGTTAATTGCTCTGTGCCAGCCACCACTCATATCTGCTTAACATTAGAGTAAATTTAAAGAAAAAAATGTTTAAATCATTTTGCTAGTGTAATCTAATTTCATTTTCTATCAGGCCTGTGTGTCAGTCTCACACAGCATATACTGTGGTTAATTGCTGTGCCAGCCACCATTCATAAACATTATTGTAAATAAAAAAAAAAAAAACTTTTAAATCATTTTGCTAGTGTAATCTAATTTCATTTTCCATCAGGCCTGTGTGTCAGGCCCACATCATATAGTGTGATTAATAGCTCTTTTTTCCACCACTTATATCTGGTGTAACATTAGTGTAAATATTTTTTTAATTTTGTTTTTACATCAGTCCTTTTCTAGTGTTATTTAATATTAGTTGCCAGGCCAGCCTGGCTGCCATTAGTGCCAGCCTGTGTGTCAGGCTGCCAGCATATACTGTGCCTACTTCCATCCTCAGTGCCAGTCCACCACTCCTATCTGGTGTAACATTAGTTTAAATTTTGTAAAAAAAAACTTTTAAATCAGTCTTCTAGTGTTATTTAATTTTAGTTCCCAGGCCAGCCTGCCACTAGTGCCAGCCTGTGTGTCAGGCTGCCAGCACATACTGTGCCTACTTCTATCCTGAGTGCCATCACTCCTATCTGTTGTAACATTAGTGTAACTTTTTTAAAAACAAACTTTTACATCAGTCTGCTATTGTTATTTAATTGCAGTTGCCTGTCTGCCAGCGTGTGTGCCAGGTCCACTTTCCAACTACTTTTTTGACTGTGAATCATCAGTCTGCTAGTGCAATTGAATTGCAGTTGCCTGCCTACCAGGGTGTGTGCCAGGGCCACATTCCAACTAGTGCCACAAATCATATTTGTTATAACAGTAGTGTAAATATTTAAAATAAAAACTTTTTTGACTGTGAATCATCAGTCATCTAGTGTAATCTAATTGCAGTTGCCTTCCTCCCAGCGTGTGTGCCAGGCACACTTGCCAACTAGTGCCACCAATCATATTTGTTATAACAGTAGTGTAAATATTTAAAAAAAATATTTTTTGACTGTGAAAGATCAGTCTGCTAGAGTAATCTAATTGAAGTTGCCTTTCTTCCTGCCAGCGTGTGTGCCAGGCCCACTTGCTGCCAACTATTGCCACCAATCATATATGTTATAACAGTTTTGAAAATATTTCAAATCAAAACTTTTTTGACTGTGAATCATCAGTCTGCTAGTGCAATTGAATTGCAGTTGCCTGCCTGCCAGCATGTGTGCCAGGTCCACTTGCCAACTAGTGCCACCAATGATATATGTTCTAACAGTATTGTAAATATTTAAAATAAAAACATTTTAGACTGTGAATTATCAGTCTGCTAGTGCAATTGAATTGCAGTTTCCTGCCTGCCAGCGTGTGTGCCAGGCCCACTAGCCAACTAGTGCCACCAATCATATTTGTTGTAACAGTATTGTAAATATTTTAAATAAAAACTTTTTTGACTGTGAATCATCAGTCTGCTAGTGCCATTGAATTGCAGTTGCCTGCCTGCCTGCCTGCCTGCCTGCCAGCGTGTGTCAGGCCCACTTGCCAACTACTGCCACCAATCATATTGGTTATAACAGTACAGGTAGCCCTCAGTTTACGTCGGGGTTAGGTTCCAGAAGGAATGGTTGTAAATCGAAACCGTTGTAAATTTAAACCCAGTTTATAATGTAAGTCAATGGGAAGTGAGGGAGATAGGTTCCAGGCCCCTCTCAAAAATTGTCATAAGTGACACCTAATACATTATTTTTAAAGCTTTGAACTGAAGACTTTAAATGCTAAACAGCATTATACACCTAATAAAATAATCACACAACACAGAATATATAATTAAACTAAGTTAAATGAACGAAAACATTTGCTAAACGGCATTATAAACCTAATAAAATAATCACACAACACAGACTTCACTTGCATTTTTCTGCTACCAGTTCTTTCTGTGCATTCCAATCTGGACTGATTTATAGACAGGAAGATCTTGTTCCTTTGAAATCTGCTCAATAGCTCAGGTCTGGTTAAACTGATTAATTTTAGCTTGCTATTTTAATAAATGCACTGCTTCTCAATGCTTTTCAATAGCAGTCACATGACTGGAAAAAAAGGTTGTTATTCTGAAACAGAGTAAATTGAACCGTTGTAAAACGAGGGCCACCTGTATTGTAAATATTTAAAATAAATCTTTTTTTGACTGTGAAACATCAGTCATCTAGTGTAATCTAATTGCAGTTGCCTTCCTCCCAGCGTGTGTGCCAGGCCCACTTGCCAAGCTAACTAGTGCCACCAATCATATTTGTTATAAAAGTTTTGAAAATATTTAAAATAAAAACTTTTTTGACTGTGAATCATCAGTCTGCTAGTGCAAATGAATTGCAGTTGCCTGCCTGCCAGCGTGTGTGCCAGGCCCACTTGCCAACTAGTGCCACCAATCATATTTGTTATAACAGTATTTTAAATATTTAAAAAAAAAAACTTTTTTTACTGTGAAGCATCAGTCAGCTAGTGTAATCTAATTGCAGTTGCCTTCCTCCCAGCGTGTGTGCCAGGCCCACTTGCCAACTAGTGCCACCAATCATATTTGTTATAACAGTAGTGTAAATATTTACAATTAAAACTTTTTTGAATGTGAATCATCAGTCTGCTAGTGCAATTGAATTGCAGTTGCCTGCCTGCCAGCGTGTGTGCCAGGCCCACTAGCCAACTAGTGCCACCAATCATATTTGTTATTACAGTAGTGTTAATATTTAAAATTAAAACTTTTTAGACTGTGAATCATCAGTCTGCTAGTGCAATTGAATTGCAGTTTCCTGCCTGCCAGTGTGTGTGCCAGTCCCACTTGCCAACGAGTGCCACCAATCATATTTGTTATAACAGTATTTTAAATATTTAAAAAAAAAACTTTTTTTACTGTGAAGCATCAGTCAGAAAGTGTAATCTAATTGCAGTTGCCTTCCTCCCAGCGTGTGTGCCAGCCAGGCCCACTTGCCAACTAGTGCCACCAATCATATTTGTTGTCACAGTACTTTTAATATTTAAAAAATAAACATTTTTGACTTTGAAACATCAGTCTGTTTTTTTTGTGTCAGGCTCACAGCGTATACTGTGCCCACTTGCCCAGTGCCACCACTCATAATTTGTTTAATAGTATTGTAAGTGTACATTTAAAAAAAAATGACAGGCAGAGACAGGCCACCCTGCAGGTGCCGTCGTAGTCATGGTGCTGTGATTCCTTTAAAACCTACAAATATGCACATTGTTCAGAGGCCAGGTGCCAAGGATGCAAAAAGTTCTGAGGAGGACCTAGTTGAATGGCTAACACAGGACACCCAATCTTCTACAGCTTCCGCTCCTAGTCCTAACCTTGACGCACCATGCACCTCCAGCTGTGCTTTGGGCACCTCTCAAGTGACCAGTGCCACTCGCCCGCCTGTCGCCACCACCAACACTAGCACCACAGCCGCTTCACTTGATCTGTCAGAGGAGTTATTGACACATCATTTGGAAGAAATGAGTGATGCACAACCATCATTGACAGAGGATGTAGAACAGTGATATGTCTCAGTCAGGCAGCATTACAGACATGGAGGTACGGTGTGATGATGATTATGTTGTACCCACTGCTGCTTCCTTTGTTGATGTGTCAGATACAAGTGAAGCGGTTGATGATGATGTGTCCGTGGATGTCACGTGGGTGCTGCTAGAAGAGAAGAAGAAGAGTGGGAAAGTTCAGATGGGGAGACAGAGAGGAGGAGACGAGTTGGAAGCAGGGGGAGGTCATTGCAAGGAGCTAGTGGCACAGTCAGACAGCATGCATTGGCACCCGGGGTCAGCCAGACAGCACGCCAACGCCAATCAACGCATGCTGTTGACACCACCAGAATGCCGTCATCGCAGAGCTAGGCAGTGTGGCATTTTTTTTGTATGTCTGCCTCTGACAACAGCGATGCCATTTGCAACCTGTGCCAAAAGAAACGGAGTCGTGGGAAGTCCAACACCCACCTAGGTACAACTGCTTTGCGAAGGCACATGATCTCACATCACAAACGCCGATGGGAAGAACACATGAGTAGAAGCAGCACACAAACTCAAAGCCGCCCTCCTCCTCCTGCTCCAGCATCTTCAGCCACGTCAACCACTGCTGTCCTCCTTGCCCCCTCTCAACCATCCTCCACTGAGTCTCTCTTACGTAGCAGTTCCTGGTCATCTGCCCACAGTCAGGTGTCTGTCAAGGACATGTTTGAGCGTAAGAAGCCAATTTCCCAAAGTCACACCATTGCCCGGCGTCTGATAGCTGGCTTGTCTGAACTCTTAGCCCGGCAGCTTTTACCATACAAGCTGGTGGAGTCTGAGGCTTTCAAAAAATTTGTATCTATTGGGACACCGCAGTGGAAGGTACCTGGACAAAATTTATTTTCACAAAAGGCAATCCCAAACCTGTACTTGATTGTGCGAAAGGAAGTAATGGCATGTCTGGCACACAGCGTTGGGGCAAGGGTCCATATGACCACGGATAGCTGGTCTGCAAAGCGTGGTCAGGGCAGGTATATCACCTACACTGCGCATTGGGTAAACCTGCTGACGTCTGACAAGCATGGAATGCGTGGCTCTGCAGAAGAGTTGGTGACAGTGCCACGACTTGCAGGCAGGCCTGCTGCTACCTCCTCTACTCCTCCTACTCCATCCTCTTCCATAACCTCTTCCTCGGCTGAGTCCTCTTCTGCTTCTGCGTCTTGCTCCACATCAACGGCACCCCCTCAGCTCCCCAGGTACTATTCAACATCCCGGATACGGCAGTGTCACGCCGTCTTGAGGTTGACTTGCCTGAAAGCCTAGAGTCACACCGCACCAGCACTCCTGTCCGCCCTGAACGCACAGGTGGATCACTGGCTGACTCCACACCAACTGGAGATTGGCAAGGTTGTTTCTGACAATGGAAGTAATTTGGTGGCGGCATTGAAATTGGGCAAGATGACACATGTGCCATGCATGGCACATGTGTGTAATCTGATTGTACAATGCTTTGTGCATAAGTACCCAGGCTTACATGACGTCCTGAAGCAGGCCAGGAAGGTGTGTGGCCATTTCAGGCGTTCCTACATGGCCATGGCACACTTGTCCGATATCCAGCATCGAAACAACCTGCCAGTGAGGCACTTGATTTGCGACAGCCCGACACGGTGGAATTCAACACTCCTAATGTTCGACCGCCTGCTCCAACAAGAAAAAGCTTTTAATGAGTATTTGTATGACCGGGGTGCTAGGACAGCCTCTGGGGAGCTGGGGATTTTTTTGCCAAATTACTGGACGCTCATACGCAATGCCTGTAGGCTCATGTGTCCTTTTGAGGAGGTGATAAACCTTGTCAGTCGCACCGAAGGCACCATCAGCGACATCATACCATTTGTTTTCTTCCTGGAGCATGCCCTGCGAAGAGTGCTAGATCAGGCCATAGATGAGCGTGAAGAGGAAGAGTTGTGGTGTCCATCACCACCACAAACAGCCTTATCAGCATCGCTTGCTGGACCTGCGGCAACGCAGGAAGAGGATTGTGAAGAAGAGGAGTCAGAGGAGGAATGTGGCTTTGAGGAGGAGGAGGAGGAAGACCAAGCACAACAGGCATCCCAGGGTGCTGTTTGTTGTCACCTATCTGGTACCCATGGTGTTGTACGTGGCTGGGGGGAAGAAGATACCTTCAGTGAGATCAGTGAGGATGAGGAACGGGACATGATTAGCTCGGCATCCAACCTTGTGCAAATGGGGTCTTTCATGCTGTCGTGCCTGTTGAGGGACCCTCGTATAAAAAAGCTGAAGGAGAACGACCTGTACTGGGTGTCCACGCTACTAAACCCCCGGTATAAGCATAAAGTGACTGAAATGTTACCAAAGTCCCGCAAGTCGGAAAGAATGGAGCAGTTCCAAAATAAATTAAAAACTATGCTTTACACAGCTTATAAGGGTAATGTCACAGCACAACGGGAATCTAACAGGGGAAGCGATGAAAGTAATCCTCCTCCTCCTCCCATGACCACGGCGGCAAGGACAGGACGCTTTCCTGACGTGTTGTTGATGGAGGACATGCGGACCTTTTTAACTCCTATGCATTGCCAGAGCATTTCGGGAACCAGTCTCAGAGAAAGACTCAACCGACAGGTAGCAGACTACCTAGCATTAACTGCGGATCTCGATACTCTGAGGAGTTATGGACCCCGTGACTACTGGGTGTGCAGGCTTGACCTGTGGCCTGATCTATCCCAATTTACAATCGAACTTCTGGCCTGCCCCGCTTCAAGTGTCCTGTCAGAAAGGACCTTCAGTGCAGCAGGAGGTTTTGTCACTGAGAAGAGAAGTCGCCTAGGTCAAAAAAGTCTTGATTATCTCACCTTTATTAAAATGAATGAGGGATGGATCCCGAAGGGACTGACATTGGGTGATACATTTGAGTAAAAAAGGCCTGATGATGAGATGAGCTGCCTTGGGCTACAAATGGTACACACGCTGGTGTATTTTTTCTTAGAATGCAGGATGACTTGCGTGACTTATCCGCCAAAAACTAGTGTTCAAGCCGCAAGGTTTTAGGGCACTTTCTAACTGTTTTACAAACATTATTTTTTCTGGCCGCTGCTACAGCAGCGGCTGCAACAATACCGAATTTTACAGGCATTTGGACATGCCTAATTTTTCTGGCCTCTGGTGCTGCACTGTGGCTACAAAACCCAAACCAAAAAATGGAAAAATTATCTATGGTTTCCTAAAAACGATGCCATACCTGTACTCGATTGTGCTAAAGGATGTCATAAGTGGTGTTTCATGCTGTTGTGCCTGTTGAGGGTCGTGGAACATCGTATAAAAAGGCTGAAGGAGAACGACCTGTACTGGGTGTCCAAGCATGGGTTTTTGTTCAATTTCCCGGTTCCTAAAAATTATCTCCGGGTTCCTAAAATCAATGCCATATCTGTAATCTATTGTGCAAAAGGATGGCATATGTGGTGTTTCATGCTGTTGTGCCTGTTGAGGGTCGTGGGCCATCGTTTAAAAAGGCTGAAGGAGAACGACTTGTACTGGGTGTCCAAGGATGTTTTTTGTTCAATATTCCCGGTTCCTAAAAATTATCTCCAGGTTCCTAAAATCAATGCCATATCTGTAATCTATTGTGCAAAAGGATGTCATAAGTGGTGTTTCATGCTGTTGTGTCTGTTGAGGGTCGTGGGCCATTGTATAAAAAGGCTGAAGGAGAACGACCTGTACTGGGTGTCCAAGGATGTTTTTTGTTCAATATTCCCGGTTCTAAAAATTATCTCTGGGTTCCTAAAATCAAATCCATATCTGTAATCTATTGTGCAAAAGGATGGCATATGTGGTGTTTCATGCTGTTGTGCCTGTTGAGGGGTCCTGGACCCTCGTCTAAAAAGGCTGAAGGAGAAAGAAGTGTACTGGTTGTCCAAGGATCTTTTTCCATCTCCCGGTTCCTAAAAATTATCTCCGGGTTTCTAAAATCAATGCCATACCTGTACTGGATTATTAAAAAGGATGGCATATGTGGTGTTTCCTGCTGTTGTTTCTGTTGAGGGTCCGGGACCATCGTATAAAAAGGCTGAAGGAGAACAAAGTGTACTGGGTGTGCAATCATGTTTTTTGTTCAATTTCCCGGTTCCTTAAAATTATCTCCGGGTTTCTAAAATGTATGCGATACCTGTACTCTATTGTTCAAAAGGATGGCATATGTGCTGTTTCCTGCTGTTGTTTTTGTTGAGGGTCCTGGACCCTCGTCTAAAAAGGCTGAAGGAGAACAACCTGTACTGGGTGTACTGTCCAAGCATCTTTTTCCATCTCCTGGTTCCTAAAAATTATCTCCGGGTTCCTAAAATGGATGCCATACCTGTACTGTATTATTCAAAAGGATGGCATATGTGGTGTTTCCTGCTGTTGTTTCTGTTGAGGGTCCGGGACCCTCGTATAAAAAGGCTGAAGGAGAACGAAGTGTACTGGGTGTCCAATCATGTATTTTGTTCAATTTCCCGGTTCCTAAAAATTATCACCGGGTTTCTAAAATCAAAGCCATAACTGTACTCTATTGTGCAAAAGGATGGCATATATGCTGTTTCCTGCTGTTGTTTCTGTTGAGGGTCCTGGACCCTCGTCTAAAAAGGCTGAAGGAGAACGACCTGTACTGGGTGTACTGTCCAAGCATCTTTTTCCATCTCCCGGTTCCTAAAAATTATCTCCGGGTTCCTAAAATCGATGCCATACCTGTACTGGATTATTCAAAAGGATGGCATATGTGGTGTTTCATGCTGTTGTTTCTGCTGATGGTCCGGGACCCTCATATAAAAAGGCTGAAGGAGAACGACCTGTACTGGGTGTCCAAACATATTTTTCCATCTCCCGGTTCCTAAAAATTATGTCCAGGTTCCTAAAATCGATGCCATCCCTGTACTCTATTGTGCTAAAGGATGGCATATGTGGTGTTTCATGCTGTTGTTTCTGTTGAGGGTCGGGGACTCTCATCTAAAAAGGCTGAAGGAGAACGACCTGTACTGGGGGTCCAAGCATCTTTTTGCATCTCCCGGATGTAGCGTTACTCCACTAGGGGGTCTCCCTTCATCTGTCCAAACTCAGGGGTGGCCACCATATAGTGGGACCAGAGATATAGTTGCTGAGACCGGGGTCAAGCCCGCGGGTGTATCTCCCGCAGCTGGGCTGGTCTCAGTGGACTCCCAGTCAGGTAGCATCCTCTCTGCACTGCAGCTCTTTCTTGGCAGGTATCGTCCCCTCTGCCTGTCTGCTTCTAGGCAGGAATAAATCCACCTTCCAGGCAGCTTCTTGGCAGGAATTGATCCCTCTGCCTCCAAATAGTGAGACAAGGGCTATCGTGGCTGAGAGCGGGGTCAAGCCAGCGGCTGTATCTCCCCCAGCTGGGCTGGTCTCAGTGGGCTCCCAGGCAGGTAGCGTCCCCTCTGCCTGTCTGCTTCTAGGCAGGAATAGATCCCTCTGCCTCACTGCACACTTCCAGCAGGTATCATGCCCTCTGGTTTCTTATAGGCATGAATCGATCCCTCTGCCTTGCTGCTCTTTTCAGGCAGGCCAGCTCTTTGCATACAGGCCCACAGACTCTGTAACAGATCCCTCTTTTAGGGAGAGGTGCAGCCATAATGCAGGGTCAGAACCTCTGCAACTGGTATACTTGATTGTGCAAAAGGAAGTAACCTTACCATGGTTCCCTGACCGCACGTCTTGTTGTTATATTTGGTGAGGGTAATCAGGCAGGCCGTATAGACCTTCCCCGATAGGGGGAGTAAAAGGGATTAAAGTGCTAAGAATAGTACTAATATAAACACAACCTAGTTACCATGGGTCCCAGACCGCATGTCTTGTTGTTATATTTGGTGAGGGTAATCAGGCAGGCCGTATAGACCTCCCCCGATAGGGTGAGTAACAGGTATTAAACTAATAAGAACAGTACTACTTAACACAACCTAGTTACCATGGGTCCCAGACCGCATGTCTTGTTGTTATATTTGGTGAGGGTAATCAGGCAGGCTGTATAGACCTCCCCCGATAGGGGGAGTTACAGGGATTAAAGTGATAAGAATAGTAAAACTTAACACAACCTAGTTACCATGGGTCCCAGACCACATGTCTTGTTTTTATATTTAGTGAGGGTAATTAGGCAGGCCGTATAGACCTCCCCCGATAAGGGGAGTTACAGGGATTAAAGTGCTAAGAATAGTACAACTTAACACAACCTAGTTACCATGGGTTCCAGACCGCATGTCTTGTTGTTATATTTGGTGAGGGTAATCAGGCAGGCCGTATAGACCTCCCCCGATTAGGTGAGTAACAGGTATTAAACTAATAAGAACAGTACAACTTAACACAACCTAGTTACCATGGGTTCCAGAACGCATGTCTTGTTGTTATATTTGGTGGGTGTAATCAGGCAGGCCGTATAGACCTCCCCCGATAGGGTGAGTAACAGGTATTAAACTAATAAGAACAGTACTAATTAACACAACCTAGTTACCATGGGTCCCAGACCGCATGTCTTGTTGTTATATTTGGTGAGGGTAATCAGGCAGGCCATATATACCTCCCCCGATAGGGGGAGTTACAGGGATTAAAGTGCTAAGAATAGTACAACTTAACACAACCTAGTTACCATGGGTCCCAGACCGCATGTCTTGTTGTTATATTTGGTGAGGGTAATCAGGCAGGCTGTATAGACCTCCCCCAATAGGGTGAGTAACAGGTATTAAACTAATAAGAACAGTACTACTTAACACAACCTAGTTACCATGGGTCCCAGACCGCATGTCTTGTTGTTATATTTGGTGAAGGTAATCAGGCAGGCCGTATAGACCTCCCCCGATCGGGGGAGTTACAGGGATTAAAGTGCTAAGAATAGTACTACTTAACACAACATAGTTACCATGGCTCCCAGACCGCATGTTTTATTATTATTATACTTTGTCAGGGTAATCATGCAGGCCATATAGACCTCCCCCGATATCGGGACTAACGGGTATTAAAGTGCTAAGAACAGTACTACTTAACACAACCTAGTTACCATGGGTAAAGTTAAAAAAAGGGGTGTGTATGCTGTGAACAAGCTAAACCAGAAAAGCCTTTCTCCTAATTGCACTTCTCACAATTAGTGAAATACAATCTAAAAAGAAGGTAAAAAACAGGGGTTGGAGAAGGCGCCAAAGGCTATCTGGTGCTAGACCTAAATTATGAATTTCTCAAAAATTGAAGTAACTATGCGTATATTACTAACTGACTTCTATAGGGGTATATAAAAAATAAAATATGACTAAAACAAATAATCCAACACTGTTGTGACAATAAGGCTATTCACTGATTACAATTTAAAAAATAAGATTTAATGGAACAAACAATTTATCATAAAACAATTAGTACATTTCTCTGATTTAGTAAAACAGTTAATGAGCTTCACTTCAACATAAAAACCATATGGCAATACTAATACACACTAAAAATAATTACACTCGTTCTAAGTAAACCTTGTATTAACAATATAATACTAAATTGATACAAAGTAAAAACAGTATAGCAGAGATAGATATAGGGCTGATTGCTTCAACTAGCTAGTCTTGAACCGGATATTATAAACCTGAACGCTGTCTGTGACTATTAATTGGTGACATAAATTTTGACAGGCACAGTCTCTCAAGTTTCAGTTAGTGGGACTCCAAATAGATCGTTTTCTGGTATCTTGACAAAGGCTCCCTGGTGAGCTGAAACGGGTAGACCATACCAGTATCCGGCTTGTTTTGAAAAAGACTTGTAATCATTAAGCTCCCAGGACAGTAATGCCAGAACCAAGTGGATCTACCTACTGAGCGAAAACGGTAGGAGCATCAATCTAAGGAGGAAATATTGTAAGATTGTTACCGACGAAAAGATATACAAGGTGCGTTACAGGTGAGCGGAGGAAAAAGTCCCGCCCATAGCACCGGAGCACCGGGTAAGTGCTTACTACTGACTTTCCTTTTACAAAGACCCTTAGAAGTGAGGGTGAAGATTCAAAGTCTTATCGTTATATTGCACTTTAAGAACTATTGTGTATTTTACCTACTTCCTAAGCAGAAAACGATATAGGGCTGATTGCTTCAACTAGCTAGTCTTGTTCAAGACTAGCTAGTTGAAGCAATCAGCCCTATATCTAGCTCTGCTATACTGTTTTTACTTTGTATCAATTTAGTATTATATTGTTAATACAAGGTTTACTTAGAACGAGTGTAATTATTTTTAGTGTGTATTAGTATTGCCATATGGTTTTTATGTTGAAATGAAGCTCATTAACTGTTTTACTAAATCAGAGAAATGTACTAATTGTTTTATGATAAATTGTTTGTTCCATTAAATCTTATTTTTTAAATTGTAATCAGTGAATTGCCTTATTGTCACAACAGTGTTGGATTATTTGTTTTAGTCATATTTTATTTTTTATATACCCCTATAGAAGTCAGTTAGTAATATACGCATAGTTACTTCAATTTTGGAGAAATTCATAATTTAGGTCTAGCACCAGATAGCCTTTGGCGCCTTCTCCAACCCCCTTTTTTAACTAGTTACCATGGGTCCCAGACAACATGTTTTGTTGTTATACTTTGTCAGGGTAATCATGCAGGCCATATAGACCTCCCCCGATAGGGGGAGTAAAACAGAATTTATGCTTAACTGATAAATTACTTTCTCTTGCGATTCATCCTTACTTGTGGGATATTCTCATTCCCTACAGGAAGTGGCAAAGAGAGCACACAGCAGAGCTGTCCATATAGCTCCCCCCCTAGCTCCACCCCCCAGTCATTCGACCGAAGGCTAGGAGAAAAAGGAGAAACCATAGGGTGCAGTGGTGACTGTAGTTTAAACGAAAACATTTTAACCTGACTTAAATGCCAGGGCGGGCCGTGGACTGGATACACCGCAAGAGAAAGTAATTTATCAGGTAAGCATAAATTTGGTTTTCTCTTGCAAGGTGTATCCAGTCCACGGATTCATCCTTACTTGTGGGATACCAATACCAAAGCTTTAGGACACGGATGAAGGGAGGGAACAAGACAGGTAACCTAAATGGAAGGCACCACTGCTTGCCAAACCTTTCTCCCAAAAATAGCCTCCGAAGAAGCAACAGTATCGAATTTGTAAAATTTGGCAAAAGTATGCAGAGAAGACCAAGTCGCTGCCTTACAAATCTGTTCAACAGAAGCCTCATTCTTGAAAGACCATGCAGAGCTGTAATACGTTCAGGAGGCTGCTGCCCAGCAGTCTTGCAAGCCAATCGGATGATGCTTTTCAGCCAGAAGGAAAGAGAGGTAGCAGTCGCTTTCTGACCTCTCCTCTTACCAGAATAAACGACAAACAAAGATGATGTTTGTCTGAAAACTTTAGTTGCTTGTAAATATAATTTCAAAGCACGAACCACATCAAGATTGTGTAATAGCCGTTCCTTCCTAGAAATTGGATTAGGACACAGGGAAGGAACAATGATTTCCTGGTTAATATTCTTATTAGAAACAACCTTAGGAAGAAAACCAGCTTTGGTACATAAAACTACCTAATCTGCATGGAACACCAGATAGGGTGAATTACACTGCAAAGCAGACAATTCTGAAACTCTTCGAGCAGAAGATATAGCTACCAAAAACAAAACTTTCCAAGATAATAACTTAATATCTATGGAATGTAAAGGTTCAAACGGAACCCCTTGAGGAACTGAAAGAACTAAATTTAGACTCCATGGCGGAGCAACTGGTTTATAGACCGGCTTGATTCTGACTAAAGCCTGAGCAAACGCTTGAACGTCTGGTACTTCCGAAAGACGCTTGTATAAAAGAATAGACAGAGCAGATATCTATCCCTTTAAGGAACTAGCTGACAAATCTTTCTCCAATCCTTCTTGGAGAAAAGACAATATCCTTGGAATCCTAATCTTACTCCACGAGTAGCCCTTGGATTCGCACCAACAAAGATATTTCCACCATATCTTATGGTAAATTTTCCTGGTGACAGGCTTTCTAGCCTGAATCAGAGTATCTATAACTGAATCAGAGAAACCACGCTTAGATAAAATTAAGCGTTCAATCTCCAAGCAGTCAGCCGCAGAGAAACTAGATTTGGATGCTTGAATGGAACCTGTATTAGAAGATCCTGCCTCATTGGCAGTGTCCATGGTGGGACAGATGACATGTCCACTAGGTCTGCATACCAAGTCCTGCGTTGCCACGCAGGTGCTATCAGAATTACCGAAGCCTTCTCAAGCTTGATTCTGGCTACCAGACGAGGGAGAAGGGGAAACGGTGGAAAGACATAAGCCAGATTGAAGGACCAAGGCGCTACTAGAGCATCTATCAATGCCGCCTTGGGGTCCCTGGACCTGGATCCATAGAGAGGAAGTTTGGAGTTCTGACGGGACGCCATCAGATCTAATTCTAGAATGCCCCATAGCTGGGTCAGCTGAGCAAAAACCTCCGGGTGGAGTTCCCACTCCCCCGGGTGAAAAGTCTGACGACTTAGAAAATCCGCCTCCCAGTTGTCTACTTCTGGGATGTGAATTGCAGATAGATGGCAGGCGTGATCCTCCGCCCACCTGATTATTTTGGTGACTTCCTTCATCGCTAGGGAACTCTTTGTTCCCCCCTGATGATTGATATACGCCACAGTCGTGATGTTGTCCGACTGAAATCTGATGAATTTGGCCGCCGCTAGTTGAGGCCATGTCTGAAGCTAGTTGAATATCGCTCAGTTCCAAAATGTTTATCGGAAGAAGAGACTCTTCCCAAGACCATAAGCCCTGAGCTTTCAGAGAGTCCCAGACCGCCCCCCAGCCTATCAGACTGGCATCGGTCGCTACAATGATCCACTCCGGTCTGCGGAAGCATATTCCCTCAGACAGGTGATCCTGAGACAATCACCAGAGAAGAGAGTCTCTGGTTTTCTGGTCCAGTTGAATTTGAGGAGACAAATCTGCATAATCTCCCTTCCACTGTTTGAGCATGCACAGTTGCAGTGGCCTTAGATGTATTCGAGCAAAAAGAACTACGTCCGTTACCGCTACCATTAATCCGATTACCTCCATGCACTGAGCTACAGATGGCCGAGGAATGGAATGAAGAACTCGGCAAGTAGTTAAGAGCTTTAGTTTTCTGACCTCCGTCAGAAATATTTTCATTTCTACTGAGTCTATTAATGTTTCCAGGAAGGGAACCCTTATGAGCGGGGACAGAGAACTTTTTTCGTTTTTCACCTTCCACCCGTGAGACCTTAGAAAGGCCAGAACAATCTCCGTATGAGCCTTGGCTCTGGGAAAAGACGACGCCTGTATTAAGATGTCGTCCAAATAAGGTGCTACTGCAATACCCCGCGGTCTTAGTACCGCCAGAAGGGACCCTAGCACTTTTGTGAAAATTCTGGGAGCGGTGGCCAAACCGAAGGGAAGGGCCATGAACTGGTAATGCTTGTCCTGAAAGGCGAACCTTAGGAACTGATGATGATCTTTGTGGATAGGAATATGTAGGTACGCATCCTTTAGACCCACGGTAGTCATATATTGACCTTCCTGGATCATAGGTAAGATTGTCCGAATGGTCTCCATCTGGAATGATGGAACCCTGAGGAATTTGTTTAGAATTTTTAGATCCAGGATTGGCCTGAAAGTTCCTTCCTTTTTGGGAACCACAAACAGGTTTGAGTAAAAACCCAGTCCTTGTTCTGCAATTGGAACTGGATATATCACTCCCATCATGATTAGGTCTTCTACACAGCTTAAGAACGCCTCTTTCTTTGTCTGGTCTGTAGACAGACGAGAAATGTGGAACCTTCCCCTAGGAGGGGAGTCCTTGAATTCTATAAGATATCCCTGAGTAACGATCTTTAATGCCCAGGGATCAGGAACATCTCTTGCCCAAGTCTGAGCGAAGAGAGAGAGTCTGCCCCCTACCAGATCCGGTCCTGGATCAGGGGCTACCCCTTCATACTGTCTTAGTAGCAGCTGCAGGCTTCTTGGCCTGTTTACCCTTGTTCCAGCCCTGCAAAGGCTTCCAGGTTGCCTTGGGCTGTGAAGCGTTACCCTCTTGCTTTGCGGTTGCAGAGGTTGAAGCAGGACCGTTCCTGAAGTTGCGAAAGGAACGAAAATTAGCCTTGTTTTTAGCCTTAAAAGGCCTATCTTGCGGGAGAGCATGGCCCTTTCCCCCGGTGATATCCGAAATAATCTCTTTCAACTCGGGCCCGAAAAGGGTCTTTCCCTTGAAAGGGATGTTTAGTAATTTTGATTTGGATGACACATCAGCCGACCATGACTTGAGCCAAAGCGCTCTGCGCGCCATAATGGCGAAACCTGAATTTTTTGCCGCTAACTTAGCTAATTGCAGAGCGGCATCTGTGATAAAAGAATTAGCCAGTTTTAAAGCTTTAATTCTATCCATAATTTCGTCATATGAGGTCTCCCTCTGGAGCGACTCCTCCAACATCTCAAACCAGAAAGCCGCTGCAGTAGTTACAGGAATAATGCAGGCGATCGGTTGTAGAAGGAACCCTTGTTGAACAAAAATTTTCTTTAGTAAACCTTCTAATTTTTTATCCATAGGATCTTTAAAAGCACAACTGTCTTCAATTGGAATGGTTGTGCGCTTAGCCAGTGTAGAAACTGCTCCCTCTAACTTAGGGACCGTCTGCCACGTGTCCCGTCTGGGGTCAGTAATGGGGAACATTTACTTAAAAATAGGAGGGGGAACAAAAGGGACACCTGGTCTTTCCTACTCCCTGGTAACAATATCCGCAACCCTTTTAGGGATCGGAAACGCATCAGTGTATACAGGGACCTCTAGGTATTTGTCCATTTTACACAATTTCTCTGGAACCACCATAGGGTCACAATCATCCAGAGCGGATAGAACCTCCCTAAGCAATACGCAGAGGTGTTCCAACTTAAATTTAAAGGCTAATGAATCTGAATCTGCCCGTTGAGAAACCTTTCCTGAGTCAGAAATTTCTCCCTCAGACATCACATCCCTCGCCCCTATTTCAGAGTGTTGTGAGGGTACGTCAGATAAACCTCCCAAAGCTTCCGACTGCTCATAATCTATTCTTAAAACAGAGCTATCTTGCTTTGTAGGAAAAACTGGCAGTTTGGATAGAAAGGCTGCAAGGGAATTATCCATGACTGTCGCTAGTTGTTGCTATGTAATAGGTGCCAATGCACTAGAGGTACTAGGTATTGCTTGCGCAGGCAAAACTGGTGGTGACACTTGGGGAGAGGAAGGTGGACTACCTTCATTACCTTCCGTCATAGAATCATCTTGGGCTACATTTTTAAGTGACACAATATGATCTTTAAATTGTATAGACACATTAGTGCACTTGGGACACATTTTGAGAGGGGGTTCCACCATGGCTACTGAACACAAAGAGCAAGGCTTTTCCTTAGTGTCAGTCATGTTAAACAGATTAGTATTATATGAAAGCAGGCTTGAAAAACACTTTAATCAAATAAAAAACACAATTTGAAATAAACGGTACTGTTCCTTTAAGAAATAAAAAGCACACACAATTTTACAAAACAGTGAAAAATGCACCAAATCTTTTGAAATTTTCACAGTATGTGCCTAATGCTTCGATATGATTGCACACCAAGTTTCAGCCTGATTAACTCCTTAATGCCCGAACCGGAGCAGTCTAAAGCCCCCAACCGGTTACAACACTACAGCACCTTGCCACAGCAGTCTGCTGTGGCCCTACCTTCCCTTATGGATTAGTTAAGGGGAAAACAGCTTCTGTGAGTCCCTCAAGCAGTCTTTGGACCCTGCACGTGAAGCAGCATGAACTGTCTGGAGAAATGAACTGCGCAACAGAGGCGCGAAATTAGGGCCCATCCCACTCCATTCCGGAGTTGTGAGGCCTTCAAAGTCACACTAAGGTGACTAAATTTATGCTATGTAGATAAAAAACCCCGTAATAAACACACCAAAGTTGTTTAAAAGCGTCTACCAATGAGTATTTGCTGAATAAAATAATTGATTGCCCTGTCACAGTGTCCACCAGTCTATTGAGCCCTGTTAAATAAGCCCTTATTCTATACTAAGTCTCAGAATATGGCTTACCCTTCCCTCATGGGGATTTCTGTCAGTCTTCTAGCATTATCGTGTCTTGACTAGAAAAAAGATGACTGAAACATACCTCAGTGCAGTTAAGCCTGCAAACTGTTCCCCCCAACTGAAGTTTTCTGGTACTCCTCAGTCCTGTGTGGGAACAGCAGTGGATTTTAGTTACAATATGCTAAAATCATTTTCCTCTCAGCAGAATTCTTCATCACTTTCTGCCAGAGAGTAAATAGTACAAACCGGCACTATTTAAAAATAACAAACTTTTGATTGAAGATATAAAACTACAAATCTAACACCACATTCACTTTACCCTCCCGTGGAGATGCTACTTGTTAGAGCGGCAAAGAGAATGACTGGGGGGTGGAGCTACGGGGGGGGAGCTATATGGACAGCTCTGCTGTGTGCTCTCTTTGCCACTTCCTGTAGGGAATGAGAATATCCCACAAGTAAGGATGAATCCATGGACTGGATACACCTTGCAAGAGAAAAGGGATTAAAGTGCTAAGAATAGTACTACTAAACACAACCTAATTACCATGGGTCCCAGACCGCATGTCTTGTTGTTATATTTTCTCAGGGTAATCATGCAGGCCATATAGACCTACACAGATAGGGGGAGTAACATGGATTAAAGTGCTAAGAATAGTACTAATATAAACAACCTAGTTACCATGGGTCCCAGACCGCATGTCTTGTTGTTATAATTTGTCAGGGTGATCATGCAGGCCATATAGACCTCCCCCAATAGGGGGAGTTACAGGGATTAAAGTGCTAAGAATAGTACTACTTAACACAACCTAGTTACCATGGCTCCCAGAACGCATGTTTTATTATTATACTTTGTAAGGGTAATTATATATCTATCAAATCGATCTATTTATCTTCTATCGATTCTATCTAACTATCAATCTATGTATATCTATCTATCAAATCTATCTATCTCGTGGCCAGACTGATTTGAGACAGCCACTTGTGTTTAGGCCAAATTTGAAGTAGGAGGACAGACCAATCATCTTCTTCCATCTCCCTGTTCCAAAAATGCAGCCCATAAAGACCTCCCCTGATAGGGGGAGTAACAGGTAGTAGTAAACTGCTAAGAATAATACTACTTAACACACCACGGGTCCCAGACCGCATGTCTTATTGTTATACTCTGTCAGGGAAATCATATATCTATCAAATCTATCAATTTATCTATCAAATCTATCTAACTATGAATCGTATCTAGCAAATATAAATTGCATCTATTGATCGATGTAATTCATATCTATCAAATGTATATTGCATCTTTTGATATATGTAATTCGTATCTATCAAATGTATATTGCATCGATTGATCTATGTAATTCGTATCTATCATCAAATGTATATTGCATCTATTGATCTATGTAATTTGTATCTATCATATGTATATTGCATCTATTGATCTATGTAATGTATGTATCTAACTATCAAATCTATCTAACTTGTGGTTGTGCAAATGGACTGTTTGCAGTTGTTTGCGGTGCGTTACACGGGGAGTTTGGTCTGTCACTGTGAAGCGGGCGTAACCCTTACACTACATGATCGATACAACATCATACCTGATGTTTTAAAGCACGTTATTAAAAAAAAAATTAGGAATGTTAGGTGATTAAGGCACTTTATGGCTTAAAACCAGACTCTGCATCAACTATGTAATTTTCCGTGGGAGTTTTGCCATGGATCCACATCCAGCATTCCACATTCCAGCTGTTATTCCCCTTGAAACAACTTTTCCATCACTATTGTAGCCAGAAAGAGTCCTTGTGGGTTTTAAAGTTCGCCTGCCTATTGAAGTCAATGGCGGTTCGCGCGGTTCGTCGGTTCGCGAACAGTCGTGGAAGTTCGAGTCCGCCGTTCGCAAACCGAAATTTTAAGGTTCATGACATCACTATAGCATATAAAAACAGACATTCACCTGAGACCTTAACATTCTTATAAGATCCATAGCATCATTCTAAAGCTCATTAAATATTGGTAACACTGTCACAAACATTTGTGTTTCTTGGGTTCAGTCAAAATCCTGGTGCTAAAAAACTTTTCCTGAGCAAAAGGGAAAATAAATTAATGCTTAGATTTTTTCTTATTAATATTTCAACAAATCTATTAAAGTTATTGTTATGACTATTATTTTTTTTACCATACTGGTTATTATGCATATTATGTAGTTGCATACATAGACCTTTACACTTAGGCAGGATAGCTAGAGTTTTCATTGGAAAAAAATATATATTCATTTATGTTTGTGTTATTTCCCAGTATATTATAATGGGAATTAGCATCACTTAAAGGGACAGTCTATAGAATTTTTATTGTTTTAAAAGATCGATAATACCTTAATTACCCATTCCCAGTTTTGCATAACCAACACAGTTATGTTAATATACTTTTTACCTCTGTGATTACCTTGTATCTAAGAATCTTCTGATAGCGCCCTGATCACATGACTTTTTATTATTATCTGTCGACTTGCATTTTAGTCAATTAGTGCTGTGTTAGCACAATGTTATCTATATTTCCCACATGAATAAGCAGTCTCCTGTTGTGAAAAGCAAATAAAAAGCATGTGATAAGAGACTGTCTATTGTAGCTTGGAAACAGGCAAAAATATAGAAGTTTAAATATTATAATGTTTATTAATATAACAATATTGGTTGTGTAAAGCTGGGGAATGGGTATTAAATGTGTTGTCTATCTATTTAAACAATAACTATTTTAGTGTTGACTGTCCCTTTAAGGTTTGATGTTAAAAATCTTTGCTGGGCCAGACATGAAAAACAAAAATTGACACTCACAGGGGCTGACCACAGGAAATTATCTAAAAAGGGAGCTTTCCCTGCAAGAGATGAGATGTCTCCCATAGAAAGTAATTGAGCTCCCTGGAAAGGAAAATTCACTTGGGTGAGGGAAGTTAAAAGCAAGCAAGGGGCAAACTTTAAAAACAAAATCCTGCAGCCGATAAAAATGATGTTTCAGCATTTAGTACCTTACAATAACCTATATTTTTATATACATGTGTTTTTCTTTTAGGGTTTCAGCTGTATATATGGATAGTCCCTCTTCAGCCCACTAGCAGAGGTGGAGAAGCTAATTGTACAATAACAAAAGCAATACACTTTGTTGTGCATCTAAAAATAGCTTTTCTTCTGCATAATTTCTATATGATTTTAAATTTTTACATAAAATTTGATTTTTTCAGAACAATGTTGTAATGATTGTAATGTGATTAAACATACTTTTTACTGAATATTTTTATTTTAATCCTTCATTTATTTATTTTGTATGTATATATATATATATATATATATATATATATATATATATATATATATATATATATATATATATATATATATATATATATATATATATAGCCAAAGTACAGGAAGGGGTATATGCACTCTCACCAACTACCATCAACTGCCAGGGTGCTCTGTATGAAAATTCATCAGCAAAATTGAAAAAAGCACTCACTGGTCTTCAGATACCAAATCCAAGTAAAATTTTATTAGTGACGTTTCGGGACAAAATAGCGTCCCTTCCTCTGACCAACAGAAACTGCAAACAAACAAACTAATACAGGCCTGTTAAGCCCTCCCCCCAAGAGGCCACCAATGAATGGAGGCCGTGTGCAAACCTATCAAGACTATACCAATTGACAGAAGATGTGATCTTAGACAAACATATATAGTGTCAAATGCCTAAATAGTGTAACAAGTGTGTATAGTATATAAATAAATAAACAGGGTGTACCAAACTACATATGTGTCTCTCATCCGAAGGCCTTGATACCAAACAATCCTGGCAAAGTGGGAGCCCACATATATATTATATTTATTTTTTTAAGCCCTATTGTAATGTTTGCTTCAACTTCACATTCTTAAAAGCAGAGAAAACCCCTTTGTGAGATACACAGTTCTCAAGATAAAAATTGCCTCTATAGATTTAAGACAGGAGCTTCAAAATACTGGAAGATTTCATAGAAAATCTCACAAGCACAGAGAGTTTTAAATAATCGGGTTCTTAGTTACTAGATATTGTCACAGTAACATTCACCAACGATCCTTGTGGGTTGTTAAAAAGAAAAGGAATAGTTAGAAAAAAATGTTTTTTATTTGCTATGTTTATTTATTTATTTATTGTTCTTTAACTTTATTAAATAGTGGCTACTTTTTATTTTAGGACAAGCTCTATAATAGTAACAAATGTTAATGAGGTTTATATTCAAGTAACATTTTTTCCTGGGTTCTTTAGGTTCCAAACTTTCTCTTTTATGAAATTAATGTTAAGGGCCTTAATTATTAAATTGCAGCAAGCATGAAATGCTAGTCCAGTATCTGCTACTTAACCTTCCTGCCACCTAATGTGTGGAGGATATCAATCATCCTGATCCAAACAATTTGGGATAATTGACATGCCCTGCTTACATGCGATTAGCTGTATGTGAATAGAGGACAGTATTGCATTAGCAATGGCCGCAAGGCCGAACAAACAAGTTTAATGATAGCGAACCGCATCCACCCGGCACATAATATATAAGTCCCATACAGTCCTATAAATTCAGTTCACTAAACATTCACTTAATCGGTCAATTCATCCCAAGTGGTCCAACATTATTAGCTTGACTATTTACAATTTTCCTTTTTTTTTTAATGATTATCTCTATGAACTGTTATTGCAAAACCATCATTACAAGGTAAATGCACAAATATAAATGTTTTGTCTTGTTCCATAGACTTAGAACTCAAGTCCTAATGAAATGATCAGGATTGCTGAATGCTTAACTTTTATATCTAACATTTTTACAGATATAATCCCTCTGTGATAACATTCTGTAAACATTTTGAGTTTAAGATTCCACTGGGGGAAAGCCTATTTTAATAATACATTGAGAATAACAAATAATACAAAATAAACAGTATTTTAAAGAAATTATGTTTATTATTGACACACCACAACTTCAAGCTGCATGTTTGATTACAAGCTGTGAGATTTCCTCATGAAGCCTCTCATAAATATTGTAAGAGCATCATATGACCATGGTCAACTCGGCAAGTGTCAGTTTTCTAACACCATTGTTTATGGGAAACCACGCTTTGTCCTCAGCAGATATCTGGAAGGATGTTCTTGGTCCAGGTGGGTGGAATCATTTTACAAAAGCATCACAGTTTCCTCACTGATGTCCTCAATCAAACCTAACCACCACTGGTCATCATTGACACAAATGACACAGCCATTATTCTGTAGGATCTACGGGACAGACTCAGCATGTTCTTCAAACTTTTAAGATGCAGATGTAAAGAAGCACCTGATAATTCTCTCTCTGATACCGCCTGAAAATGGTGAAATTTCCGAAATGATCTAACCTGTCCTTGAGTTTCAGTTCATGAAGTTTAGTTACTTCCTTGCTTTTGACATAGATTTATTTTCAGTTTAAAGGGACACTGAACTCAAATTTTTTTCTTTCGTAATTCAGATAGAGCATGCAATTTTATGCAACTTTCTAATTTACTCCTATTATCAATTTTTCTTCGTTCTCTTGCTATCTTTATTTCAAAAAGAAGGCATCTAAGCTTACAGTCTTGCATTTCAAATAAAAGATACCAAGAGAATGAAGAAAATTTGAT
Source organism: Bombina bombina (assembly GCF_027579735.1). Classification (NCBI taxonomy): domain Eukaryota; kingdom Metazoa; phylum Chordata; class Amphibia; order Anura; family Bombinatoridae; genus Bombina; species Bombina bombina. Next base: position 65,460,024 of record NC_069504.1, on the reverse strand, counting down.
AATAGGAGTAAATTAGAAAGTTGCTTAAAATGCCATGCTCTATTTGAATCACAAAAGAAAAAAATTGGGTTCAGTGTCCCTTTAAGAAATCCTTCCTACTCTAGCTCTAAAAGCATTTTGTCTGCACTTATTTTCCTAATCTTGGATGCAAAGCAACAAAAGTTAAGTCAACCTTCTAAAGAGAATCATCACTCAGCAAGTGTCTTTTTCAATCATGTTTTGTAGCAGTTGGGACACGTTTTAGAGGATTTTTTTGTCTTTGATATATGTTCTAATCAAATTTTTTGCAGTCCTTTTGTAATAGTTTTGTTTTGATATTCCAAGAGATTACAACAATTGTTACTAAATAAGTGATGATAATTGTCAGGGTATGGCTGAGTGGCATTGGATATTATATAATTTAATATCTCATTTAGCTAATATCTACTATGAATTGATTTAGCTGCATTGTGAACAAACACTGTAATGGGTGATATCAACCCCTCCCTTTTGTTCTCAACTACAGACTTGTAGAACAAAAGAAATAGACAGGACTAAAAACAAAAAAAAAAAACAAAAAGCATTGGTCCCAAACTATAAGAAATAGACAGGACTAAAAACAAACAAAAAAAAAGCATTGGTCCCAAACTATAAGGAATAATGTCACATCTAAAGAGACTTTGATCACGGTCTCAGAAGAGAGGTAACTTCTAATGAATTATTGTTGGATAGCCTTCCCAGATTGAAATCTCTAAATTAATTTAGCCTAAGAGATTCATTACTTAGATCACAGGAACCCCTGTAAAGAACAGTAGCTCAGTCTGAACTGATAATGGAATATACAAACATACTCAGAGGAGATAGTCCTTATCGTCTAAGTGTTAAATTGTGCCATGCTGAGTTTTAGATATACAAAGAATCTGAACTCAAGTTACCTACAGACATATGGGAAGTTGAAAGACTAACAAGATTTCAAAATATCTTAACCTATGTATTTCTTAGATAAATTAATGTATACCTAGAAAGTCATACAAATGATTTGTCAATAATTTTCAAATCTATTTAATATACTCAAATAATATATATATATATATATATATATATATATATATATATATATATATATATATATATATATATATATATATATATGAACCTGTGAGATGTGTCTAATGCATAAGATACCTTTAAATCTAAAGTGAATATGTAACCGTCTATTATGTGTTTAACCAACTCACTTCAGAATAACAACAGTGTTTCTTTAATTTCAGACCGAGGAGAAAACAGTAAATTGTCCCATAAATTATATATAAATTGTGTTTTTCATGCACTGAAAATAACACTATCAAAAGATGTACAAAGATGTGGGCTATATTTATATTGAAAAGGAATGAGACTCCAATAAGCATATTTTAACATAGAATTGATAATATACTCATGTTTGGTATCTATTAATGCATGCTAGATTATATTAGATGGGGCAGATATATGACCAGATAGGTTTATTAATATCAAGAAATAGTGTATTTGATAAACATTTTTTTAGATATTTAAACTGCAGCAATATTTAATGGTAAAACTGGATTTCTGGTTATCTGCTGCCACCAATAGTTCAGAAATGGTATGACAGCCAAACGAATTGACTATTAGAACATATGCAAATCCAAATAAGTCAATCAGGGAGGCATCTCCCAAATAACCAATCAGGGACAAGCATCGGTAAGGGCCTATCCAATTCTTGTAGGAATGATTAAAGAAAAGGAGGAGGGATTCTTTATTTTTGTAATAAAGACCCCCACACACAGTAGACTAAGGACACACAGACTCAAAGAAGCATAAGTTGTAGAGAGGAAAATACACAGGCTTTGTGCCAAGTATATTCTCTGCCATTTTGGGACACTTTCTTGAACAAAGGAAGATAACAGTTTTGAGGCCTGTAACTTTGCGCATAGTGGATAAATTCTTCGTAGTTGACCCACAAGAAGAAACTGAACATTCATATGGTTATTTGGTAAAGCATAAGATAAATATACAGTATATATAATATTTAAATCAAAGGTATCTTGTTGCCACAGTTAAAATGCAGCTAAAAGAACATATTTGGTGTTTTAAGTTATATCCATAGTCCTGTGTAGTTTTAAATAGTCACAAATGCTAAATCATTTTCGGCTAGATTACGAGTTGTGCATTAGAGGCTGTGCGGTTCTAACGAGCAGTATTCCCTCACCACTCACTTACCTGCAGTGCTGGTATTATGGGTTTTTACAAACCCGTCGTTTAAAGACAAGAAGTGAGCGTTGAGCAAAATTTTGCTCATTACCGCACTCCAAGACCAGCGCTGCTTACGTTAGCGGTGAGCTGGTGTAACGTGCTCATGCATGAATTCCCCACTGGAATCAACGGCAAGAGCCGGCTGAAAAAAAGTCTAACACCTGCAAAAAAGAAGCGTAAAACTCCTTAACGCAGCCCCATTGATTCCTATGGGGAAATACATTTTATGTCTACACCTAACACCCTAACATGAACCCTGAATCTAAACACCCCTAATATTACACTTATTAACCCCTAATCTGCCGCCCCAAAAATCGCCGACACCTACATTATAATTATTAACCCCTAATCTGCCGCTCCGGACACCGCCACCACCTACATTATACTTATGAACCCCTAATCTGCTGCCCCCAACATCGCTGAACCCTACATTATATTTATTAACCCCTACTCTGCCATCCCCAATGTCGCCGCCACCTACCTACACTTATTAACCCCTAATATGCCGCCCCCAACTTCGCCACCACTATAATAAACATATTAACCCCTAAACCGCCGCACTCCCACCTCGCAAACATAAGTTAAATATTATTAACGCCTAATCTGCCGGCCCTAACATCGCCGCCACCTACCTACATTTATTAACCCCTAATCTGCCGCCTCCAACATCGCTGCCACTATATTAAAGTTATTAACCCCTAAACCTAAGTCTAACCCTAACCCTAAACCTAACACCCCCTAACTTAAATATTATTAAAAGAAATCAAAATAAAAATTACTATCATTAACTACATTATTCCTATTTAAAACTAAATACTTACCTGTAAAATAAACCCTAAGCTAGCTACAATTTAACTAATAGTTACATTGTAGCTAGTTTAGGGTTTATTTTTATTTTACAGGCAAGTTTGTATTTATTTTAACTAGGTAGAATAGTTAGTAAATAGTTAGGTTTAAAGGTATATATTTTTATGACCTGTGGTATAGAATATTATAACGCAATTATTGTGTATAATTGATTGAAGCTAGTCGCTACTTAATATATTTCAATGTTTTTATAAATTTAACTAATCTCAAGAATTTAGGAATAAATATTATTTTCAATTGTTTCGTATATACATTTTTATTGGAGGTTATTATAAATAAATTATATTTATAACCCTGGTATATACTGACATATTTCAATAGAAATTTATTTTCATGGTACTTATAGACTGATGTAAAAAGAAATATTTCATACATATGCTTTTACATGTTTTCATCTACTTAACGAAAAATGCTCCAATGCACTTTTTCTGTATATGTGTACATATGTATTAATGTATTTATGTATGTATATATGTCTGTAAATACATATAAACACATATAAATACATAAGTACATATGCAAACATATATATACAGTATATATATATATATATATATATATATATATATATATATATATATATATATATATATATATATATATATATATAAATATTTATATACATCTTTAGACATGCACTGTATATGTATGTATATCAATGTTAAATCCCTTTGCCTGCCTTTTTTTCTAACACCTGAGACCTCATACTTTTTTTGCAATTTTTTTTATATATTTTATATATGTTATGAGTGTAACTATATATTGTAATGTATTTTAGATGTGTTTTTTGTTTTGCGAAAAAACAGTTAACCACAACTCTTAGGACGCGGTAATCATTCTACAGTAAATTGCAATTGCGCTCAAGAGATCGCATTTACTTTCAACTTGTAATACTGGCCCAATTTAACCTGAGTTTGCGTTCCACTCGTAAACTGGCCCCTAAATGGGTACAATTATTATGATACAAATCTTGTAAGAATAATTCACACTGAAAAAATTTCTAAACATTTATTTTAAATATATTTGAACAAAAAGTGAGGCATGATTAATTAATAAAAGCACAAAAATATATTATTTTATTATATTACATAATTCTCTTGGGTATAATAATTTAATTTTGTAATTTCCATGGTTTTTAATATTTGATTTGAAACTAAAGTTTTGCTATTGATATTGATGTAGCTGTCACTCAAACTTTACCTTGATATAAATTGTTAGATGCTTAAAGGAATATATATGTTTACAGCTATTCACAAAGGTTCACATTGTGTACCTGTTTAACTTAAATAAAAGCTGTCAATTCAAAACCAAGGCGTATATTTATCAAAGTGCGAGCAGACATGATACAATGCAGTGTATCATGTCCGCTGCACATCGATAAATGTCGACTATCGGCATTTATCATTGCACAAGCAGTCCACCAGAACTGCTTTTGCAATGCCGCCCCCTGCAGATTTGCGGCTAGCAGGGGTGTCAATCAACCCAATCCTATTTGATCGAGTTAATTTCTGTCCGCGGCCTCAGACCAGGCAGACAAGTTATGGAGCAGCGGTCTTTAGACCATTCGGAGTGTGATAATTTGGCCCCCAGGTATCAAATAGTAGTTTCTTTACATGGTCAGAAAGAAAAGAGCCTGAATGCTGTGATTATGTATTTAAAATTAAACTGACATCACATTTGTTATGCAGGCAAACCAATTTAACATAGTATGGTATAATCTCTCATATCTTCTCTGAACAGCAAAAAATAAAAATAAATAAATAAAAAAACAGGAAATTAAATGAGCATATGTTCATGTAAAATCAAATCATGCAAATATTTAGCTTATGAGCATCACTGCCAAATTGCTAATTTCAATTGTAATCAATTTAAAAAAAAACTGTTAGTAATATAAAACAATTCCAAATGAAATCCCCCAAAGTGTGATTATAATTTCATATTGCCCATCTGCAAATTAAATACATTTGACAGACATGCTCTACAATACTTTAGCTGAGAATAAACTTAAATAATACATTTGATTATAATGAGCCAACATTTTTTATGAGTGGAAAAAGTTAAATAAAATTTAATATAATTTAATTTCAAATATTGGGATTTGCAACATGATCATAAATAGTACATTTAAACTTTTCATTTTTTCAACATAAAAATACGCACAAATGTAGAATCGTCATTTTACTGTTTTTGTTTTTTCTTGCAATTAAAAGGATAGGAAAGTCTAAATTAAACTTGCATTATTCAGATAGAGCATGTCATTTAAAGACACTTTTAAATTCACTTCTATTTTCAAATGTGCTTCGATCTCTTAGTATCCCTTGTTGACAAAGAATATGCACATATCCTACACTAGTGGTAGCTAGATGCTGATTGGTGCCTGCACACATTTGTCTTTTGTGATTGGTTAGCTAAATGTGTTCATCTAGCTGCCAGTAGCGCAATGATGTTCCTTCAGCAAAGGATAACAAGAGAATGAAGCACATTTGATAATAAAAGTAAACTGCAAAGTTGTTTAAAATTGTATGTTCTATCCAAATCATGAAAGAAAATTTGGGGGGTTTCCTGTTCCTTTAACATTATAGCTGTTTTAATGTGCATATTTGAATTGAAACATTTGAAGCTCTCTTTTTAAAATAAGCTTTATTCATTATTATATATATATATATATATATATATATATATATATATATATATATATATATATATATATATAATATATATTATAGCAGTTGAGGTTAAAAGAAGACTAAAGTATAAAGAAGACTAAGAATAAAGAAACTTACAATAAATCATTAGAGAGCTGATCCCTTTAACACAAGCATATCCCTGAATTATGTTTTTAGCCAAAAATATAATTAAAGCTATTTTAAATGTATCTATGTTACTGGCAGTCACTACCTCATTGTTTCATTGTTGGAGATTAAATCAATTTTCTTCTAGCCTTGTGACTTTGTGTCACAAACAACTGCCTTGTAATACACGGCATATGGGCCTTCAATATACTTATATAAAGTAATCATATCACCTCTCAAGCACATTTTTTTTTCTAGAGTAAAAGACCCAATTTAGCTAACCTCTATAGTGTAAATCCTCCTCCATATCCAATATTAGTGTTGTGAACCTTCTCTGAACCTTTTATAATTCTGCAATGTCACTTTTTAAAATTGGTCACCAGAACTGCACTCCATACTCAAGGTAAGGCTTTACCAGGGATTTATACAGTAACATAATTATGCTTTCTTCCTTTGCATATATCCCTCTTTTAATACAAGCTAGTATCTTATTGGCCTTAGAAGCCACAGCCTTGAATTGCACACTGATTTTAAGCTTGTGATCTATAAGTATGCCTAAATCCTTTTACACCTCTGTTTTGCTAAGTCAAGTTCCTTATAAATATGAAAATGCATATATTTTCATCAAAAATGTAGAACCTTACATTTTCTAATATTAGATCTCATTTGCCATTTACAAGCCCATTCCTCCAAATTTTGTAAATCCCCTTGCAAAGCAATTGGATCCTGCATTGACTTAATCATCTTCCAAAGCTTTGAATCCTCTGCAAAAATAGATGTTGCTATTTAATCCTTCCTACATGTCATTTATAAAAAATATAAGAACAGGGCCTTATACTGATCCCCGGGGGACCCTACTAATTGTTTCTAATCTGAGTATGATCCATTTACTACAACACATTGCTCCCTGTCTTTTATCATCTTAAGATATTCCGACTTTCCGAGCCCCTACATTTTGTACAATAATCTATCATGAGGCACTGCATCAAAAGCCTTAGCAAAATCCAAGTAGATCACATTCCCTGATTTATCTTTATCTATATTTTTGCTTACCTCCTCATATAATCTAACTATATTTGTTTGAGATGCTGTATTACTCATAAAACCATGCTGTATTGTGAGACACTATCTTGTTTTTACAAATACACTCTTGAAAATAATCCTTTATAATCCCTTCCAGTGTCTTTCCCACTACTGATGCCAGGCTTATTGATCTATAACTTCCACATCAGAAAGTTGGCATATTCTTTCAAAACTGATTTAGTGAAAGAGATGGAATTTCTACTTTGTGACAAGTGAACTATTAGTACTAGGAGTTATATATCACAAAAACTGGATCAAAAACATAGTAGTACAAAAAAGCTAATTATTGAGGAAATATAGTAGCTCCCTTTGGTAGATATTAAGCTAATAAGACACTAACCAAATATGTTTTGCTACAAACCATGCCTTTGTATTTCATAGCCAGTGTTAACCCTTCAACATCCAGATAACAGGGTACATCGGTTGCTGGAATTTAAGATTGCACAAGCAATCTGTATACTACTCTAGACCCAGCATGACAACAGTAGGACCACACCTGAGGTGACAGAGAGGTTATAAAGCAGAGGTTTAAAAATGCAGCATTTTAACTCTCACTTCCAAGCTCATTATAAAGCTGTATCTCCAGGTACATAAGCAGAGCCCAATATCAATGCTGTATAATATATGAATAATGTATTACTATCAAAAAAGCAACACAAATCATAACATTTATTAACATGCAGAAAGGATAAGAGCAAAATAAATGTCAGCACTAATCAACAAATAAGTAATAAAGAATAATAAATAAATTAAACTAAACAAAAAATAACAAACAAATGTATAAACAAATTAACAGGAAAATATATAAAACAACATATAAAGAAATACACACAAACACTATAATAATTTATAGCATAAGGAGTATAAAATGGAAATCAAAAACGATACCCAATGTCCAATGATAAAAGAAATTAAAGTCCCATCAGTAGTTGATTAGATGAGTGTTTTGACAGTCCAAAATGTGGTTTAAAGGGTTTGTCAAGATAGATGCCGCTCTCATTAGGTGATATTTCCAATAATCACCCAGGTGTAGATAGAAACTAAAAAAGTGGAGTAGGAGAAGCGCTTCTCCTACTCCTCTTTTTTAGAAAGGATAAGAACCTCTCAATAAAATGTATGATTAATAATAAATTATGTCATTCATTTAAGTGTATCACTAACACTATATGAATATATATATATATACAGTCATTGCTAAAAATATTGTTACCCCTGCATTTCTGTCAGATAATGCACCACTTCACCCAGAAAATTGTTGCAATTACAAATGTATAGGCATTCTAATGTTTATTTATTTTGTTTGTATTGGTATGACACAAAAAAGTAGTGAAAAAAAAAAGAAAATTTGACACATTCCACGCAAAACTCCAAAAATGTACTGGGCAAAATTATTGGCACCCTCAATTTAAAATTTGGTAGCACGCCCCTTGGAAAAAATAACTAAAATCAATTGCTTCCTGTAACCATCAATACGTTTCTTACACCCCTCTACTGGAATTTTGGACCACTCTTCTTTCACAAACTGCTCCAAGTCTCTCTGATTGGAAGGATTCTGATGTGGAAGTTATAGATCAATAAGCCTGGCATCAGTAGCCTGTATCTCAAGCATCTAAGCAGCTACAGACCGCCAAGACCCACCATTGGAAAGGTAATAGCCTAACCTTTCCAACAGTGTAAGTAAATTAAAAAAAAGTTAAAAAAAATGTTGTTAAAAAAATAGTTCAAAAAATAAAAAAACCTTAGCACCCAGGTGGGAAAGTGCTTAGCACTCAAAGGGTTAAACACATTCATAATCAAGACAATCTGATATGAGACATTTTAACAAAAAGTTAAAAGTTATTATAACATCATTTAGAGATAAAGGGAACAGAAAATTGATATAATAATGCACTTAGTCATGAAGCAGCTATTTAAAAATCAATAAAGATACAAATGCATATTTGTTGCCAGCATTTAAATAGAGGTTAGGAAACTTTCTCTGCATCTTTTGTGGTTAAAAGGTACAATTTAGTTATTCAGCTGTATAAACAGTATCTGTCTGATGATGTTTCAGTATTGACAAAACGATACTGGTTTATTTTTGTCTGACTAGCATTAGTGACACCATAGTGACTTCATTATAATCATGAAACACTTATTGAAACTCTTAACATGACTTCAGTAAACACCTACTTAATACAGGATATAATCTCCTACAAATGTTATATCTAATAGCCAAAGGTTATAATTTTCAAAGTAAATATAGGACTTGGTATTTGTCATGGGCTATGAAAACTATTATTAACCTAGAAAAATACAGATAAGGATTTATATGTATAAATGAAAAGAGAGAAGCGCTCAACCTGGGAATGAACAAAAGCACAATAGCTTGTTCTATGGCTAGTTACCACCCAAGAAGCAGCCTCTTTTTGCTCAACATGTGCCTTTCATAGAGAAGAACTTACCGGTAGCATATCAGTCTGATCCTGACTTAACAGTACAGTCCAGCCCCCAAAATACCAGGCAATCCCTCTCTGAACGAGAGAAACAGCAAAACCCCAGATGTACGTTTCGGTATATTGTGGGCCTCGTCAGTGAGGTGCAGCCATATCCCTCTAGGCACACTGAGCAACGGGTCCACGTCTGGATTCCCGCATCATATACAGTATATATATATATATATATATATATATATATATATATATATATATATATTTATATATTAGAAAAATAATCATATATGCATATATACAAAATAAAATCATAATAACAAATGCAAAGAAAATATCTCTTGTTATAAAACAACTGAAATATTGACCAAAACTTTTGTCATCAGAAAAAAATTCAAAATGCAAACATAAAACTTAAATAATCACACAGAATAAAATAAACATATTTCAAATACAGACAAAAACAAACTGGAGAAAAAAAAGAAAAAGTAAAAACTAAATAATCCAATCTTTCCACTTCTTTGTCTTCCAGATGCCTTCAGAATCTATTTCCCCATATTGCCTCCTATCAAAAGAAAAATACAAAAACAACTTCCCACGAATCATACCCATACCATCACCTACAGTAACTACCTCTTTCTTAAAATCTAAATATTACGCACATCCCACAACACCTCCTTCACACAACATGCCAACATCCATATCAATATTGCTTTCTCCTTTTTCACACAACTTCCACACAAACCATACATCATCATATTAAAAGTAAAAAATTGCACTCCAGTCAGTCCCTTAATCATCCTATTCAAACTTCTTCAAACATCCCTAGCATACTCAGAATTCCAAAACAAATGAATAACACTCTCGCTTTGACAACAACCATCTCTAGGACTCACTTCTGAAGCCACTAAACGATGCACTCTCTGAAAATCCCTTGACGGCAAACACTTATGCACACTCATCCAACTAATATCTTTCTGCCTATTCATCAAATGCTTATTACACACATTTTTCCATACCAATACACATTCATTCTCATTCAAACCCCCAATCAACTCAAGATCTTCCTTCTTCTGCAACATTTTCAACACCATTCTGTTTGCACACCATATCTCCCTACTAACATTCTCCAAACCATATTTTTTAACCCAACATTCCACCCTTACAAAAATATACCGGTTTCTTTCTATTAATCTAAAACAAACCATATCGTCTTAAAACATTTCCACAAGCATATTTTACCATACAACCCGCCATGCTATCCTTACCACTCAGAACCACACACCTACTAACATATTTTACAGCCAAGAATCTCTCCACATTTGGAAAACCCTTACCACCAACTTTCTTACTCTTAACAACAATATCTCTTTTCAAACACTTCATACCAGAACTCCAGAAAACAGAAAACACTCTCAAAATTCTCCGAAAAATCCTCTCAGGAGGCGGACAAACTAACACTAAATATAACATAATAGGAATCAAAACCGATTTAATAACTAACATTTTTCCTTCCAAAGATAAAGTCTTAAAAGACCAAAACTGAAGTTTTCAACTCACTTTATCAAAACATTCTCCCAACTTTCCAAGCCTTTTAAATCCACATCAAATTTCACACCCAACACCTCAATTGCACCGTCAGTCACAGGCCATCCACAGGAATCAATCTCCCTATCATTACCAAAAACTTTAACTTTACTCTTATTCCAATTAACTCTGAAACCACTTTCCATACAAAAACATTCACCCAAAGTTTTCACCCTCCGCAAAACAAGCTTAAGTCTAACATAGCACACTCACATCATCCATATACCCAATAACTTTCAAACACCTTCCATTACTGCCAGGAACACTCACACCTCTAACTAATTTATCCTCCCTCAAACTAGTTAACAATGGCTCAATGACACATACAAATTACACAGGAGACAAAGGACAACCTTGACGCACTCCAGATTTAACACAAAATTCCTCAGTCAAAAAACCATTAACCTGAACTTGACTCACAATATCACAATACAAACATTTAAACCATCCAATAATCTCCAGAAAAACCTAAACTTTCTAAAACATGAAACATTAAATCATGCACTACCCTATCATACGCTTTTTAAAAATCCACAATAGCAACAGCAACAGACCTCATCCTCTCCCTCACATACCACAGTACATTACATAGTAACAACACACTTTCAGAAATCTGATGCCCAGGAACAGCACACACTTGCTCTTCACCCACAACCTTACCAATCACTCCACGTATTCTATTTGTCAGCACCTTTGCAATAACCTTATAGTCAACATTCAACAACGTAATTGGCCTCCAATTCCTCAAATCTCTCGTATCACCCTTTTTCAATATTATTTATTATTATTATTGGTTATTTGTAGAGCGCCAACAGATTCTGCAGTTCTATAAACAAATGCGGGGTACAACAAAACAATTATAGGGATCAAATGGGTAGAGGGCCCTGCTAAGAGTTGTACTGTTGTAGTCAGCTCTTAAGAAGGTGATCTACAAACAGCTGGACTCTTAGGCTTACATGCTAAGGGGGTTCAGGGGATAGCAATGGAGGAGAGAAACTGGTATAAAGAAAGGTTAGCATAGGTTGCATGCATCCCTGAACAGTAGAGTCTTTAGGGAGCAATTGAAGCTTCTAAAACTAGAAGAGAGTCTTGTGGAGCGAGGCAGAGAGTTCCACAAGATGGGAGCCAGTCTGGAGAAGTCCTGTAAACGGGAGTGTGATGAGGTGAGAAGAGAGGAGGAGAGTAGGAGGTTGTGAGCAGAGCGAAGGGGATGGGAGGGAGAGTATCTGGAGACAAGGTCTGAGATATGGGGGGAGCAGTGCATCTGAGGGCTTTCTATGTCAGAATGAGAATTTTGTGTTTGATCCTAGAGGCAAGAGGAAGCCATTAAAGGAATTGGCAGAGAGATGCAGCAGATGAAGAGCAACGTGTAAGGAAGATGAGTCTGGCAGAGGCATTCATTATGGATTGTAAAGGAGCTAGGCAGCAGGTGGGGAGACCAGAGAGGACAGAGTTGCAGTAATCGAGGCGGAAAAGAATGAGAGAGTGGATTAAAATCTTAGTTGTGTCTTGTGTAAGGAAGTGTCTAATTTTAGAGATGTTTTTAAGGTGGAAGCGGCAGGCTTTAGCCAATGACTGAATGTGAGGAGTGAAAGAAAGATCTGAGTCAAATGTGACCTCGAGACATCAGGCATGTGGGGTAGGGGTAATGATGGAGTTGTCAACAGTTATAGAGAGATTGGGGGTGGAGAGTTTTGAAGAAGGGGGGAAAATAAGGAGCTCAGTTTTGGAGAGATTTAGCTTGTGGTAGTGAGAGGACATCCAGTTAGAGATGTGAGAAAGACAGTTAGTGACACGGGTTAGCAAGGAAGGAGATATGTCTGGTGCAGAGAAGTAGATTTGGGTGTCATCAGCATACAAATGATATTGTAAACCGTGGGAACTTAGTGATGACGTGTAGATTGAGAAGAAAAGGGGACCAAGGACAGAGCCTTGCGGTACTCTGACAGAAAGTGGTGACGGGCAGATGCCCCAGAGAAGGCTACACTGAAGGTACAGTTTGACAGGTAGGAAGAAAGCCACGAAAGGGCTGTGTCATAGATGCCGAAGGATTGGAGGGTTTTGAGCAAAAGAGGGTGGTCAACAGTGTCAAAGGCTGTGGACAGATCATGGAGGATAAGCAGAGAGAAGAGGCCTTTTGATTTTGCTGTAAGTAGGTCGATGGTAACCTTAACAATTACTGTCTCTGTGGAGTGATGGGGACGAAATCCAGATTGCAATGGTTCAAGGAGGGAGTTTATTGTAACGGAAAGGGATAGGTGGGCATAAGCTAGTTTTTCGAGAAGGTTTGATGCAAGAGGGAGGAAGGAAATAGGGCGGTAGTTGGATGGGGAGGTAGGATCAAGGGAAGGTTTTTTGAGGATAGGTGTGACCAGTGCATGTTTCAGCGATGAGGGAAATATACCGGTGCTGAGGGAGAGGTTGGAAGTGTGTATGAGTATAGGGGTAAGGGTAGCAGAGAGGGAGGGGAGTAGCTGTTAGAGTATAGGGTCAAGGGGATAGGTAGTGAGGTGAGAGCACAGTATAAATGCCGAAATTTCTTCCTCAGTAACAGGGGAGAATGAGCTAACTTAAGGTTATGTGGGTTGTGGTTGATTGAGAGCATTTGAGGGGGTGAGAGAATAGAATTATGTTGAGAACTGATTTAATTTCTGATGGAGTCAATTTTGTTATTGAAGTGGTTGGAAAAGTCATGGGCTGACAGAGAAGATGTATTAGGAGGTGGGGGAGGGCGGAGAAGAGTATTGAAAGTGGAGAACAAACGTTTTAAGTTTTAAAAAAGTTTAGAGATAAGAGTAGAGAAGTAGTGTTGCTTATGGAAATTAAGGGCAGAATAGTAGGAGTTCAAAATACATTTGTATTGTTGAAAATCAGCTGAACTCCTAGATTTCTCCAGCAGTACAGGAACATCTGCGTAGGTATCGTGTCAGAGGAGTATGCCAGGGCTGAGAATGAGTGTTTGATTTCCGAGCTATGGTAAGAGGGGCGAGATTGTCAAGGACGGATGTAAGGGTGGAATTATAGTGGCAGATAGATTGGTCAGGGCAGGAAAAGGAGGAGAAGGATGAGAGGAGAGGTTTGAGGGAATTAGAAAGCTGTTGTTGATCTAATGACATAATGCTTCTGTGAAGTTTGGTGTGAGGAGCAGAAGGAGGGAGAGTTGTAGGGAGTAATGATATGTTGCAAGTAAGGAGATGGTTGTCAGAAAGAGGAAAGAGGGAGTTTGTGAAGTTTGAGAGAGTGCATCGATAGCTAAAGATCAGGTCAAGGGAGTGACCATCTTTGTGAGTGAGAGAATCAGTCCATTGTGACAAACCAAAAGAGGAAGTGAGTTGCAGATGTTGTTTTGCAGAGGAGGCAGTGGGATTGTCAAGAGGGATGTTGAAGTCACCAAGAATGAGGGAAGGGGTATCCACTCCAATCAAATTCCCAAAACAAGTATAAAATTCAACAGGCAAACCATCACAAACAGGCACTTTCCCATTCTTAAAAAACAACCTCTGCAATCTCATCCAAACTTAGATGCCTTTCTAACAAATCATTATCATATTTTTCCAACTTAACCACAATGTCTTCCAACAACTCCTTTTCCAATAAAACATCTTCTGTCTTTTCTTTATACAGCTCACTATAAAACTCATGAACTTCACGCAAAACTCCATCCGTACCATTAATTTCACACTCATCCTTATCAAAAACACTAAAACCAGCTTTCTTAAAAAAATATTTACTACAAGACTCATCCTTTTCCATTTTCTCCAATCTTGCCATAAAAACTATTTCTTTCCTTTTTAATGCATACACTTTTTAATTATCTTTCTTGCTTCAGAAATTCCCTCATGCACATCAATACCACAATTTCTCAACTCATACAAATACAACAACCTCAGATACCATTTATCATACAACTCCCTTTCCATTCTAGCTTTCTCACAACCTTTCTTAATAAAAAAAAACCTCTTTATTTCCACCTTCAACCATTCTTACCACATAACTAAAATCACACTTTCTTTCACGCCACCTTTCATACATCCAAACAAACTGAAGCTTAATCTTCTCATCTTCTAACAAATCCACATTCAGTTTCCAAACACCCTTACCATACTTGATCTTCAAATCACAACTCACCTTACACATCAAAAGGACATGGTCCGTAAATGGCATCCGCTTTAAAGAAAAATCATCAACACATAGAAATTTAGATAAAAAACAAAAAATCCATTCAAGATTTTATCCCACCACTATCACTAAAGAAAGTAAAACCCTCCCATGAAAATGAAACAGACCTGAAGGCATCCTTCAAACCAAAAGATTTAAACAGATCAACTAAAAACTTCCCTGAGCTATCCACCCTACAATCACTCCCACCCTCTCTGTCCCCATTCCTAATAATACAATTAAAATCCCCATCCAAAAAAGTTGGATCTTGACCTGGCAGAAAAAACTTTAATTCAAAATCAAGCAAACGGTCTACCCTATTTGGAGAAGCATATACATTAAACAAACGAAAAACAGTCCCACAAAAACAAAACTAACCAAAAGAACCCGACCTGGGACAGTATGAACTACATTAAGGATAGAAAGACAAAACCCCTTAAACAAAACTCCCCCCCCCCATTCCTATCAGAAGAACAAGACCATAATTTAGGACCATATCCCCAGCCAGCACATTTAGGATGTTCAGAGAGACCACATTCCTGCAAACAAAAAATATTAGCAGAACATACAGATAATAACTTTAAAATTGCAGTTCTCCTTGCTATAGTTTTCATACACCTGACATTAAGGGAAGAAATGGTCAGAAACATCACAAAAATAAATTAAAGAAAAACAAAAAAAAAATTAACATCAGGACTTCTTCTTTACTTTCTTTTTCTTAGGACTCAAAGGAGATCCTTAAAAATCTGTCTCTGTGATGTTCCGACCTCCTAGGCTCCCCCTTGCCAGCCTTATAACCAGTAACTTAAAGGGACACTCTATCATGATTCAGATAGAGCATGCAATTTTAAGCAACTTTCTAATTTACTCCTATTATCATTTTTTCTTTATTTTCTTGCTATCTTTATTTGAAAAAGAAGGCATCTAAGCTTTTTTTGGGGTCAGAACTCTTTTTGATTGGTGGATGAATTTATCCATGAACTGAAGATAGTTTTTTTGCAACAAGAACACATTCCCTGAAAAATCCTGAAAAATTCAGAAAAGTAATAAATTAGTTTCCGAATTTTTAGTTCTGTTATTCATATTCGGAATTTTTCATTGTTCTATCTAAACCGCAGTTCCCCCATATGGCCGACACTAACTAAATCATTAAATAAAGCTATTAACCCCTAAACCGTCGTTCTCTGACATCACCAACACTAACTAAATATATTAACCCCTAAACCACCATTCCCAAACATACCTAATATGAACTAAACCTATTAA
This sequence comes from Bombina bombina, assembly GCF_027579735.1. Lineage (NCBI taxonomy): Eukaryota > Metazoa > Chordata > Amphibia > Anura > Bombinatoridae > Bombina > Bombina bombina. The sequence continues at coordinate 65,443,592 of NC_069504.1, read as the reverse complement.
CCTCTAAACTGCCATTCCCAAACATCGCCGACACTAACTAAACCTATTAACCCCTAAACCAAAGTTCCCCAACATCGCCGACACTAACTAAATCACTAAATAAAGCTATTAACCCGTAAACCGTTGTTTCTTGACATTGCCGGCACTAACTAAACCTATTCACCCTAAACCGCCTTTCCCAAACATGCCAAAAATGAACTAAACCTATTAACCCCTAAACCGCCATTCCCAAACATTGCCAACACTATCTAAACCTATTAACCCCTAAACCGCTGGCCCCCACATCGCAACAACCTAAATTAAACTATATTAACCCCTAAACCTTACACCCCCTAACTTTAATAAAATAAAACCTAAGCTACCTACAATATAACTATTTACTAACTACCTAGCTAAAATAAATACAAACTTACCTGTGAAACTAAATTTAAGCTAGCTACAATATAACTAATAGTTATATTATAGCTAGCTTAGGTTTTATTTTAATTTCACAGGTAAGTTTGTATTTATTTTAACTAGGTAGACTAGTTAGTAAATAGTTATTAACTATTTACTAACTACCTAGTTAAAATAAATACAAAATTACCTGTGAAATAAAAATAAAACCTAAGCTGCCTTACACTAAAACATAACATTACAAAAATAAAAAACCTAACATTACAAACAAAAAAATCTTAAATTACACAACATTAAAAAAACTACCATTACAAAAAATAACAAACAAAATTATCTAAAATAATAAAAATTATTTCTAATCTAATACCTTGTTTAAAAAAAAAAAAAAAAAACACCCACCCCAAAATTAAAAAAAACCCTAATATATAATAAAATACCAATAGCCCTTAAAAGGGCCTTTTGTAAGGCATTGCCCAAAAGAAATCAGCTCTTTTGCTAAAAAATTAAAACAAAAACCCCCTAACCCCACAAAATAAAAAAAAACCTAACTAAAAAAACTAATCTACTGGGCATTACCCTTAAAAGGGCATTCAACTCTTTTACCAGCCCTTTTACCATTACCCCTAATCTAAAAAAAAAAAAACACCCCCAAAAAAAACATTAAAAAAAGCTAACACTAGGTACTCACTGTTGCTGAAGTCCGGCAAAGCATCTTCATCCAGGCAGCTCCATCTTCATCCATCGTGGAACCGGCATCTTCTTTATCCCTCCGGAGGTGGAGGCGGTCGATGCACGTAGGCGGAGTTCCAATCGGAGGTTCAGGCGGAGCGTCTATCAGTCCAACATGGAGGTCCTCTTCATGCGATCATCCGCTGCACATTGAGGATTCAAAAGCAAGGTATCCTTTTTATTGCATGAAGAGGATCTCCATGTCAGACAGATGGACCTCCACCTTGACCTCTGCTTTGACCTCTGTCTGGACCTCCGCGCATCGACTGCTCTGCTTCCGCAGGGAAGAAGAAGAAGATGCCAGTCCTGTGATGGATGAAGATGGAGCCGCCTGGATAAAGATGCTTCGGAGCCTGGGATGAAGATCGTTCACCTGACTTCAGCAACTGTGAGTACCTAAAGAGGGTTAGTGTTAGGTTTTTTAATGTTTTTCCGCAAAAGTTCACAAACGGGCGAACCGGGACTCTTTCTGGCCACAATAGTGATGGAAAAGTTGTTTAAAGGGGACTAACACCTGGACTGTGGCATGCCGGAGGAGGATCCATGGCAAACTCCCACGGAAAATTACATAGTTGATGCAGAGTCTGGTTTTAATCCATAAAGGGCATAAATCACCTAACATTCCTAAATTGTTTGGAATAACATGCTTTAAAACATCAGGTATGATGTTGTATCGATCAGGTAGTGTAAGGGTTATGCCCGTTTCACAGTGACAGACCAAACTCCCCATTTAACGCACCGAAAACAACCGCAAACAGTCCATTTGCACAACCGCAAACTCCCCATTTGCACAAGGTTGGATACCAAGCTAGCCATGTCCCATTCCTTGTCCTCACTGATGTCATTGATGGTCTCTTTCTACACCCAGCCACGTACAACACCAAGGGTCCCCGAAAGTTGAAAAAAAAAGCCCCCTGGGACGCCTGCTGTGTTTGGTCTTCCACCTCCTCAAAGCCACCTTCCTCCTCTGACTCCTCTTCTTCAGACTTCTCTCTCTGCATTGCCTCTCTCTGCGTTATTATAAGGTGTGTTAAGTAGTACTATTCCTATCAGTTTAATCCCTGTTACGTCCCCTATCAGGGGACGTGTATATGGCATGGATTTTAGGAACTGGGAGATGGAAAAAGATGCTTGGTCGGTCCTCCTGCTTCAAATTTGGGGCACTGCGCGTGCAATCTACTGTGCCACCAGATATGAGTGGTGTGTTAAGTAGTACTATTATTATCAGTTTAATCCCTGTTACGTCCCCTATCAGGGGACGTGTATATGGCATGGATTTTAGGAACCGGGAGATGGAAAAAGATGCTTGGTCGGTCCTCCTACTTCAAATTTGGGGCACTGCGCGTGCAATCTACTGTGCTACCAGATATGAGTGGTGTGTTAAGTAGTACTATTCTTATCAGTTTAATCCCTGTTATGTCCCCTATCAGGGGACGTGTATATGGCATGGATTTTTAGGAACCGGGAGATCGAAAAAGATGCTTGGTCGGTCCTCCTATTGCGCGTGCAATCTAATGTGCCACCAGATAGGAGTGGTGTGTTAAGTAGTACTATTCCTATCAGTTTAATACCTGTTATGTGCCTTTTTTATTGGTTTGGTTTTTGAAGCCACAGTGCTGCACCAGAGGCCAGAAAAATTAGGCATGTACACATGGCTGAAAAATTATCTAGTATTGCAGCTGCTGCTGTAGCAGTAGCCAGAAAAATTGATGTTTGTTTCCCATGAAGAAAGTGTCCTAAAACATTGCGGCTTGAACCCTAGTTGGTGGCGGATAAGTCACGCAAGTCATCCGGCATTCAGAGATAAAATACAGCAGCGTGTGGACCATTTTTAGCCCAAGGCAGCTCATCTCATCAGGCCTTTTTTAGTCGAATGTATCGCCCAATGTCAGTCCCTTCGGGATCCATCCCTCATTCATCTTAATAAAGGTGAGGTAATCTAGACTTTTTTGACCTAGGCGACTTCTCTTCTCAGTGACAATACCTCCTGCTGCACTGAAGGTCCTTTCTGACAGGACACTTGAAGCGGGGCAGGCCAGAAGTTCTATCGCAAATTGGGATAGCTCAGGCCACAGGTCAAGCCTGCGCACCCAGTAGTCAAGGGGTTCATCGCTCCTCAGAGTGTCGAGATCTGCAGTTAAGGCGAGGTAGTCTGCTACCTGTCGGTCGAGTCGTTCTCTGAGGGTGGACCCCGAAGGGCTGTGGCGATGCATAGGACTTAAAAAGCTCTGCATGTCCTCCATCAACAACACATCTGTAAAGCATCCTGTCATTGCCAGCGTGGTCGTGGGAGGAGGAGGATTACTTTCATCTCTTCCCCTGTTAGATTCCTGTTGTGCTTTGACATCACCCTTATATGCTGTGTAAAGCATTCTTTTTAATTTCTTTTGGAACTGCTGCATCCTTTCCGACTTGCGGTAATTCAGTAACATTTCAGGAACTTTATGCTTTTTAGGAGAGATGGCTTGCATTTGGATGCTAAAGGAACAGAGTATCTGGGAGAGGAGTTCAAATACTTTATTAGAAATCATTTAAACTAATAAAGGGGGGTAGCATTAATATATCCACCTGCCCCCCACAGCATGCCAAAACTGTTAGTCCAAGTAACAATTCTAGAAATTCTAGTAGAAAAATTCTTCGTGCCATGAGCACAAATGCTCGCAGCTTAGGAAATAAATTACCTGAACTCATTTCAATAATGACTAGGGACAACTTGGATTTAGTAGCTATAACAGAAACATGGTACAATGATTTGCATGACTGGGACATAGTCATACCTGGATACAGGTTATTTAAAAAGAACAGAGTAGGAAAGAAAGGTGGAGGAGTTGCTTTGTATGTAAATGAAAATATAAAGGTTACTGAAATTGTAGGAACAAATGATGAGGTGGAAAGTATTTGGGTGACTTTGGAAATTGGAGATAAAAATGTTTTTAGAATAGGGGTTGTATATAGGCCTCCATTGCAGGATGAAAAACTGGACAATCTGTTATTAGATGAAATAACCAAAATGACCATGAAGGGTAAGGTTATAGTACTGGGGGACTTTAATTTGCCAGATATAGACTGGAAGATTCCTTCTGCTAGATCGGCTAGAAGCAGGTATATTCTTGAATCTCTGCTAGGGGAATCACTTGAACAATTAGTCAAGGAACCAACTCGTAAGGAAGCTATATTAGATCTAATACTTACAAACAGTGATACAGTTTCAGATGTGTCTGTAGGTGAGAACTTAGGATCCAGTGATCATCAATCTGTTTGGTTTAGTATTCATGTTCAGGAACTGTACAGCCAGACTAAAACAAAAGTTTTAGACTTTAGGACGGCAGATTTTTCATTAATGGGAGAATACCTAAAAAACTATTTAAAGGGGAAAAATCTTATTACAGGGGTTCAAGAACAGTGGGAATTTGTGAAAGGTGCCATTTTAGATGCAACCGCACACTGTATTAGACATGTCTGTAAAAGTAAAAGAAAGCGGAAACCAATTTGGTTTTCCAAAGAAGTAGCACATGCTGTAAAGACAAAAAAGATAGCTTATAAAAATTACAGACACACACAAGCAGATGATGATATGAAAATATGGAGACTCCAACAAAAAAAGACTAAGCAGTTAATTAGGAAGGTTAAAGCTGATGCAGAAGAGAAGATAGCACAGTCAGTAAAACATGGGGACAAAACATTCTTTAGATATATCAGTGAAAGAAGAAAAAATAAGGTAGGAATAGTAAAATTGAAATCAGTTGATGGTAGAATAATAGAAGGAGATAAGCAGATTGCAGACTGTCTCAATGATTACTTCTGTTCTGTTTTCACTAAAGATTGTGAAGATACAATGTCTACATTAAGGGATGCTATGCAAAATAGAAACAAGCTTAACAGTAATCTTTTTACAGAGGATGAGGTTTTGTTAGCATTATCAAAAATAAATGTTACAAAGGCAGTGGGTCCTGATAATATTCATCCAAGGGTTTTAAAAGAACTTCGTTCAGTGCTAACTGTCCCATTAACTGATCTGTTTAATCAGTCACTATTAACAGGAGCTGTCCCAGATGATTGGAGAATAGCAAATGTAATACCTCTTCATAAAAAGGGCAGTAGAGAAGAATCTGGCAACTACAGGCCAGTTAGTTTAACTTCAGTAGTAGGGAAATTAATGGAAAGCCTCTTAAAGGAAAGAATTATGACTTACATAAAGACAAACAATTTAGAGGACCAAAATCAGCATGGTTTTACTTCAGAACAAGGGGTCATGAGCTCAAGCTAAAGGGTAGTAGATTCAGGAGTAATTTGAGGAAGCACTTCTTTACAGAAAGAGTGATTGATTTATGGAATAAACTTCCTCAAGAGGTAGTAGCAACAAACACTGTGGGGGACTTTAAAAATGCATGGGACAAGCATAGGGCTATCCTACGAACTAGATAAGTTTATACTGTTAGGTAAGGTGGGGCAGACTTGCTGGGCCTATGGCTCTTATCTGCCGTCAATATCTATGTTTCTATGTTTCTATGTTTCTATGTTTATACCGGGGGTCTAGTAGCATTGACACCCAGTACAGGTCATTCTCCTTCAGCTTTTTTATAAGAGGGTCCCTCAACAGGCACGACAGCATGAAAGACCCCATTTGCACAAGGTTGGATGCTGAGCTACTCATGTCCCGTTCCTCATCCTCAGTGATCTCACTGAAGGTATCTTCTTCCCCCCAGCCACGTACAACACCAGGGGTACCAGATAGGGGACATCGAGCACCCTGGGTTGCCTGTTGTGGTTGGTCTCCCTCCTCCTCCTCCTCAAAGCCACATTCTTCCTCTGACTCCTCTTCCTCACAATCCTCTTCCAGCATTGCCGCTGGTCCAGTAAGCGATGCTGATAAGGCTGTTCCTGGTGGGGATGGTGACCACAACTCTTCCTCTTCACGCTCATCTACGGCCTGATCCAGCACTCTTCGCAGGGCACACTCCAGGAAGAAAACAAATGGTATGATGTCACTGATGGTGCCTTCAGTGCGACTGACTAGGTTTGTCACCTCCTCAAAAGGACGCACGAGCCTACAGGCATTCCGCAGGAGCATCCAGTAACGTGGCAAATAAAATTCCCAGCTCCGCAGAGGCTGTCCTAGCACCCCGGTCATACAAATAGTCGTTAATGGCTTTTTCTTGTTGGAGCAGGCGGTCGAACATTAGAAGTGTTGAATTCCAACGTGTCGGGCTGTCGCAAATTAAGCGCCTCACTGGCATGTTGTTTCGCTGCTGGATATCTGAAAAGTGTGCCATGGCCATGTAGAAATGCCTGAAATGGCCACAAACCTTCCTGGCCTGCATCAGGACGTCCTGTAAGCCTGGGTACTTAAGCACAAAGCATTGTACGATCAGATTACACACATGTGCCATGCACGGCACATGTGTCAACTTGCCCAAATTCAATGCCGCCACCATATTTCTTCCGTTGTCAGAGACTCCTTTGCCGAACTCCAGTTGGTGCAGAGTCAGCCACTGATCCACCTGTGTGTTCAGGGCAGACAGGAGTGCTGGTCCGGTGTGCTTTCAGTCAAGTCAACCCCATTATGGCGTGACCCTGCTGTATCCGGTATGTGGAAAAGTTCCTGGGGAGCTGGGGGGGTGCCGTTGATTTGGAGCAAGACGCAGCAGCAGAAGAGGACTCAGCCGAGGAGGTTATGGAAGAGGATGGAGTAGGAGGAGTAGAGGAGGTGGCAGCAGGCCTGCCTGCAAGTCGTGGCAGTGTCACCAACTCCTCTGCAGAGCCACGCATTCCATGCTTGGCAGCCGTCAGCAGGTTTACCCAATGCGCAGTGTAGGTGATATACCTGCCCTAACCATGCTTTGCCGACCAGGTATCAGTGGTCAGATGGACCCTTGCCCCAACATTGTGTGCCAGACATGCCATTACTTCCTTTTGCACAATCGAGTACAGGTTGGGGATTGCCTTTTGTGCAAAGAAATTTTGGCCGGGTACCTTCCACTGCGGTGTCCCAATAGCTAAAAATTTTTTGAATGCCTCAGACTCCACCAGGTTGTATGGTAAAAGCTGGTGGGCTAAGATTTCAGACAAACCAGCTGTCAGACACTGGGTAAGGGGGTGTGACTTTGTGACAATGGCTTCTTACGCTGAAACATGTCCTTGACAGACACCTGACTGTGGGCTGATGAGCAGGAACTGCTCAAGGCGAGAGACAGAGTGGCAGATGGTTGAGAGGGAGCAAGGAGGACAGCAGTAGTTGACGTGGCTGAAGATGCTGGACCAGGAGGAGGATGGCGGTTTTGAGTTTGTGTGCTGCTTGTACTCATGTGTTGATCCCATAGACGTTTGTGATGTGTGATCATGTGCCTTCACAAAGCAGTTGTACCTAGGTGGGTATTGGACCTCCCACTACTCAGTTTCATTTGGCACAGGTTGCAAATGGCATCGCTGTTGTCAGAGGCAGACACACACAAAAAATGCCATACTGCTGAGCTCTGAGATGACGGCATTCTGGTGGTGGCAAAAGCATGTGTTGATTGGCGTGCTGTCTGGCTGACCCCGGGTGCAGATGCATGCTGTCTGACTGTGCCACTAGCTCCTTGCGACGACCTCCCCCTGCATCCAACTCGTCTCCTCCTCCTCCTCTCTGTCTCCCCATCTGAACTTTCCCCCTGTTCTTCTTCTCTTCTAGCGGGCACCCACGTGACATCACTTGTATCTGACAACTCAACAAAGGAAGCAGCAATGGGTACAACATCATCATTATCACACCGTACGTACACTTACACTACTATTAAACAAGATATGAGTGGTGGCACTGGGCAAGTGGGCACAGTATACGCTGTGAGACTGACACAAAAAAGCAGACTGATGTTTCACAGTCCAAAAAGTTTTTTTTTTTTTAAATGTACACTTACACTACTATTAAACAAGATGTGAGTGGTGGCACTGGGCAAGTGGGCACAGTATACGCTGTAATCCTGACACAAAAAAGCAGACTGATGTTAAACAGTCAAAAAAGTTTTTTTTTTTTTTAAATGTACACTTACACTACTATTAAACAAGATATAAGTGGTGGCACTGGGCAAGTGGGCACAGTATATGCTGTGAGCCTGACACAAAAAAGCAGACTGATGTTTCACAGTCAAAAAAGTTGTTTTTTTTTTTTTAATGTACACTTACACTACTATTAAACAGGATATGAGTGGTGGCACTGGGCAAGTGGGCACAGTATACGCTGTGAGCCAGACACAAAAAAGCAGACTGATGTTTCAAAGTCAAAAAAGTTTTTTTTTTTAAATGTACACTTACACTATTATTAAACAAGATATGAGTAGTGGCACTGGGCAAGTGGGCACAGTATACGCTGTAAGCCTGACACAAAAAGCAGACTGATGTTTCACAGTCAAAAACGTTTTTTTTTTTTAAATGTACACTTACACTACTATTAAACAAGATATGAGTGGTGGCACTGGGCAAGTGGGCACATTATATGCTGTAAGTCTGACACAAAAAAGCAGAATGATGTTTCACAGTCCAAGAAGTGTTTTTATTTTAAATGTACACTTACACTACTATTAAACAAGATATGAGTGGTGCCACTGGGCAAGTGGGCACAGTATACGCTGTTAGCCTGACACAAAAAAGCAGACTGATGTTTCACAGTCAAAAAAGTTTTTTTTTTTTTTTTAATGTACACTTACACTACTATTAAACAAGATATGAGTGGTGGCACTGGGCAAGTGGGCACAGTATACGCTGTGAGCCTGACACAAAAAAGCAGACTGATGTCTCACAGTCAAAAAAGTTTTTTTTTTTAAATGTACACTTACACTACTATTAAACAAGATATGAGTGGTGGCACTGGGCAAGTGGGCACAGTATACACTGTGAGCCTGACACAAAAAAAGCAGACTGATGTTTCAAAGTCCAAAAAGTTTTTTGTTTTTATTAAATGTATACTTACACTACTATTAAACAAGATATGAGTGGTGGCACTGGGGAAGTGGGCACAGTATACGCTGTAAGCCTGACACAAAAAAGCAGACTGATGTTTCACAGTCAAAAAAGTTTTTTGTTTTTTTTAAATGTACACTTACACTTCTATTAAACAAGATATGAGTGGTGGCACTGGGCAAGTGGGCACAGTATACGCTGTGAGCCAGACACAAAAAAGCAGACTGATGTTTCACAGTCAAAAAAGTTTTTTTTTTTTTTTTTAAATGTACACTACTATTAAACAAGATATGAGTGGTGGCACTGGGCAAGTGGGCACAGTATACACTGTGAGCCTGACACACAAAAAAAGCAAGTGCTATTTAAGGTGTGTGGTGATATACGTGCAGGACTCAACTGTGCAACCCCTAATTCTGATATGCTCCCAGTATCAGAAAAGGAAATCTAAAACAAGTGGGGGGAGGGGTGCGCTCTACTACAGAGCTGTGAGTGGGACTTATATTGTTTTAGCCTACTTATAATATATTAGTAGTATACAATTGGGATATTTCTATTAATTTATATATACTACCCGTGGTAGCTTATAAGGTTGGAAATTGTTACATGTGAATCCTTATATAAGGTATATACAAGTGTGCAATGATTGTTATAAATGGTGCTACAATATGTTGCAATGTGTTGCAAATAACAATGCTTGATGTGCTATATGTGCAATAAATATGGTGTTAGTATCGGTATGTGCTTATTATTAAAACTAACAATGTGTGCTTCTTAATAAAACAAAACAATGTACAATTGACTTATTAATCAGTTTATATAAGTAAATAAAAACAAATAATAACAAATAAAATGGTCATATCATTGCATTAGGATACAACAGCTGGTTCACTAGATTATGAAAAAATGGTGTCGGTGAAACTGATTTATCAGCATAGACAAAAGTACTGGCATTGGTCAATAGACACTTAAGACAAAATGTCCTTAAAAAGATACGATGATTAAGGTTCAGCGTATAATATAAAAGTTATAGGTTAAAAGTTGTGGCCACAACTATTTGTAAAAGATCCAAAAAAGCTTCAAAGAGCTGTTTCCTGTTAGGGTAGCTTGTGTAACTTGTAATGTCCCGTTATTGGAAAGCTGTAATGTGGAATTCTTATGGTGCTCACCCCTACCGGACTACCGATATCCCTTACCTCCTCTTGTACTAGCGTGGGTTATGGGAAGGATTGCAATATACTCGGGATATGTCTCAGTTCGGCGTTTTGCCGTGTAGCTATGGTAGTATGTGAGCGTCTCACCTTCAAATTGCCCGGTCAATCCTTCCTACCCTGACGTCTACGTTGAGTAGTCACGTGGTCCTCGGAGGTCCAATCGGATAGCCGGGTCGTAGGGGGGAGTGGTGCGATAGCGATCCTGTTTGATTTGCTTGCTGGAGCCAAATTCGGTCACACTAGATTGTCAAAAATCTACGCGTTTCAGCGCTGGATATGCGCCTTTATCAAGACTTCCTATTGTTGTGTGAGATCTGTGGCTCTATTTCTAGTAATCTGGGCGTTACAAAACTCCTCCCATAGTGACATATATCAGGAGATATTATCGCTTACTTGTCTTATGCCTTTATTAAACCAGTTTATATAAAATAAAAAATGAAAATGAAAATATATATTACAATAAAAACAATAGCATATTATTGTGACTTAAAACAACAGTGGCAATGTTACACTCGAACGTTATATAATTAGTGTTAGTCCAAAATGTGGATTGGTCACACAAATTGGAATTTATATGAAACATTACGGACACTTGGAAATATATGATGCAAGGTTAAGCAAAATTAAAGGAATAAGAGGAATATGACATTATTGGAAATGGTTATGGTATTGATTCTATATCCGATGAGGATACCTAATAATTGTAAAGAGACCCAATATCTACTAATGTGTAAAGATGACATTGGTTGGGGATCTTAAATATTACGACATGGATAGAAGGGGATATATCTATAATTCGATAGATCTATAATTTAATAGAATACTAAAAACAGCAATGAAATTACAGCAATGAAATTAGTAGTTGATTTTGTGGGATATGCTGGAAGATGAATTTTTATTTGATATTTTATATAAAGGGGTTTAAATTGAGTTCTGCATTGAGACCATTAGGTGTCAATGTATTAAATTTGAATATTAGTTCTGCTTCTTTTAATAGTATTGTGTTTCCTATATCTCCTCCTCTATTATTGAATACTTTTTTAATACCCCAATATTTGAAACCTGTTGGTTTTTTATGATGTATTTCTGTGAAATGTTTTGATAGTAAATGCTTACAGTTGCCACGTCTAATATTTGAGAGATGTTCTCTTATTCTATCGTGTAGAGGTCTACTGGTTTGTCCTAAATATTGTAATTTGCATTGGCACTGTATTAGATAGATTACATTAATATCTGAGCATCTTATTGTCTCTTTTATCAGGTGCTTATAATTGTTATTAGATGATGTTACTTCTTTGTCTTTTATACCAAATTTACAAGCTTTACAGCTATTGCAAGGATAGAAACCATGAAGATTATTCCCTAGTAAATCTTGTTGTTTTGATGTGGTATTTTTATTGAATTGGCTAGGTGCTAGTATACTCTTTAAATTTTTTGTTTTTCTATATATTATAGTGGGGTGTTGGTCTATAATATCTGACAGAATTGGATCTTTTTTAATAATGTGCCAGTGTTTGTCTAAGATCTTCTTTATAATTTTATGGTCTTCATTGTATTCCATTATAAATGATATTTTATTGTTTGTATCTTTATTAGCATCCTTCTTCTTATATGTTAATAGTTCAGTTCTATCTTTTCTTATTGCTTGTGCTTTTGCCTCTTTGATTATATTATCTCCATATCCTTTGTCCTGAAATTTCTTTTCTAATGCATTAGCTTGTGTGATGAAAGTTTCATTTTCTGAGCAATTTTTCTTTATTCTGTAAAATTGACCTTTAGGTATGTTATTGATCCATTTGTTAAAGTGGCAACTATCTGGATGTAAGTAACTGTTGGTATCAGTAGGTTTGAAATATGTTTCAGTAGTGATGGTATTGTTATTGATCTTTATTTGGACATCTAGAAAATGTATGTGTTCTTTGCTGTATTCATGAGTGAATTTTATTCCCCAATTGTTGGAGTTAATGTCCTCCAGGAACATGTGCAGTAATTCAACATCACCTTTCCAAATAAAAAATATATCGTCGATAAATCGCTTGTAGAGCACGAGGTTTGCACCCCATGGGGAGTGTAAAATGTGTTCTTCTTCAAACCTCCCCATGAATAAATTAGCATAACTGGGTGCAAACCTCGTGCCCATAGCGGTGCCTTGGAGTTGTAAATAAAATGTGTTATTAAAGTTGAAGTAGTTATTTTCTAAAATGAATGTTATACAATCTATGATAAATTTTATTTGTGGTGTTTTCATTTCATGATCTGAGTTAAGGTAATGTTCTGATGCTGCAATGCCCAATGTGTGTCGGATATTAGTATAAAGCGAATTCACGTCGCAAGTAACCAATGTATAGTCTGTTTGCCAATTTATGTTTGTTATTGTATTTAGAAAATCAGTTGTGTCCTTGAGATATGATGGTAAACTGTGTACATATTTTTGTAAGAATGTATCTACGTATTGTGACATGTTAGAAGTTAGACTGCCTATCCCTGAGATTATGGGTCGTCCTGGCGGATGGTCTAAAGTCTTATGTATTTTTGGAAGATAATAGAAAACGGGAGTTTTGGGGTGTGTGATAGTTAGAAATTGGTATTCTTGATTGTTTATTATTTCTGTTTGTTTGGCTTCATTCACAATACTTGCGAACTCTTTTATTTGTTTTTGAATGGGATTAAATGGTAGTTTTTTATAAGTGTCTGTGTCTCCTAATATTCTTTCAGCTTCTTTTATATAATCTTTAGTGTTTAATACTACTACTCCTCCTCCTTTATCAGCTTGTTTTATTGTGATTGATGGATCATCTTTAAGTTCTCTCAGAATAGTTCTTTCTTTCTTATTGAGATTTAATGGTTTCCTCTTATTAATTTCACATTTCTTTATATCTTCTTTTATCAATTTCTCAAACATCTCAATATGTTTCCCTTTGTCCTGTGTTGGGTAATATTGTGATTTTGGTTTAAGTGATGTATGTAAGTATTCTGTTTTAGGTGTTTGTCTTTCTAATGGATTCTTCAGAAAATGTCTCTTGAGAGTCAGTTTGCGTATGAATTGATTAGCATTGATTAGAGTATTAAATTTGTTTAATCTTGTAGATGGGGCGAAGGATAATCCTTTTGTTAAGATATGTTCTTGTTCTTTGTTTAATGTTTTATCGCTTAGGTTGAATATACCGTTATTGTTATTGGGGGTATTTTCCTCGCTGGTTATAGTAGTATTATTTATTATCTCGATTTCTTGTGATTTCCTGTGGGTTCTCCCCCCCCCCCCCTCCTCTACATCCTCTGGTCTTCTTCTCTTTTGATTTTTTAACCTTTCTTGATTCTCTAACTTGGCGTTTTTTGATGTTGATGGTTGTTCTGGTCTTATCTCTAAAAAATGGTGCTTATTTTTGTTTTCGTTTATAGTACTTAGTACTTCATATCTATTTTTAAGCTCAATGTTTTCATGTGTATTATCTTTTTTTCTTTGATGTCCATTAAAATTAGAATTATGATTATAATTAGAATTATATCCCTCATGACGGTACTGTCTATCGTCATTATATCCAGAATAATTTTGTCTAGTATAATTTTGTCTATTGTAATAGGAGTTGTATTCATTAGGATAGTAATGTCTATCGTCTGTTCTTCTTTGAAACTGTACATCTTGATTATATGTTGGTGCTCTCCAATGGTTTCTCCTATCCCAATCCTTATTATAGTCTTCTCTATTTCTCCAATTTGGGTTATAATTTTCTCTATTTTATCTATAATTTGTTCTCTCTATTTCCTTTCTATTATCCCATTCTTGGGTGTAATTGTAATATCCCCTAAAATCTTGATCTCTCCTCTTTCTTTGATCGTGGGGCATATAATTCTTTCTGAAATATTGACTATGATTATCCTCATTATTTGTCCAATTCTTATGTTGATTATTTTCATCAGAGTTTGTGTAGTCCTTTTTGTATGAATAACTATTTTTATGATTTTTATAATTTGATGCATTTTGGTTTCGTTTGTTGGTTTTTTTGAAAAGATCATTATTTTTATTTATATTGGTTATTTCTATATCTCCTTCCTCATTGATAATATCAATCTCTATTTCTCCATTTGATTCTCTAATGTCACTACTGAGTTCTTTAATCGTTTTGTGTTTATTTTTATTATCATAGTAATCCATCTCATCTCTCTCTAGTTTCTTCTTTTTACTCAAGTTAATATTGTTACTTAGATCCTTTATATTTTTAATGATTATTTGTTGTCTTTCTTTAAATTCCTCTACCTCACTATAGGGTTCTAATGTCTCTTTAAATTGTTTGATTTTAGTACTTAAGTTCCCTAGTGTTCTTGTGCGAGATTTTATGATTACTTTCATTAAATCTAATGATGCTTTTTCTAATATGTTGCACCATTCATTTTCGTGATCCTCTTCTAACTCGAATGTACAGTTTTTTTTAAGTCTGAGTCCCCTTGGGACCATATTACAATTAGTATATTTCTCCATAAAAATTATTTCAACTTTTTGTTTTATTTCCCTGATCATTATGTTTTCTAATTCATTCAACTCCTCTTTGAGGTCTATGGTAACTGATTCTGAATGTGTATTGGTTGTAATATTGCATATCTCAGACAATAAATTATCTCTAAGATTAAAGATGTCCATGTCTGTACTATATCTACCAAACGGGAGAAAAAAGTGCAAGTGCTATTTAAGGTGTGTGGTGATATACGTGCAGGACTCAACTGTGCAACCCCTAATTCTGATATGCTCCCAGTATCAGAAAAGGAAATCTAAAACAAGTGGGGGGAGGGGTGCGCTCTACTACAGAGCTGTGAGTGGGACTTATATAATGTCATATTCCTCTTATTCCTTTAATTTTGCTTAACCTTGCATCATATATTTCCAAGTGTCCGTAATGTTTCATATAAATTCCAATTTGTGTGACCAATTCACATTTTGGACTAACACTAATTATATAACGTTCGAGTGTAACATTGCCACTGTTGTTTTAAGTCACAATAATATGCTATTGTTTTTATTGTAATATATATTTTCATTTTCATTTTTTATTTTATATAAACTGGTTTAATAAAGGCATAAGACAAGTAAGCGATAATATCTCCTGATATATGTCACTATGGGAGGAGTTTTGTAACGCCCAGATTACTAGAAATAGAGCCACAGATCTCACACAACAATAGGAAGTCTTGATAAAGGCGCATATCCAGCGCTGAAACGCGTAGATTTTTGACAATCTAGTGTGACCGAATTTGGCTCCAGCAAGCAAATCAAACAGGATCGCTATCGCACCACTCCCCCCTACGACCCGGCTATCCGATTGGACCTCCGAGGACCACGTGACTACTCAACGTAGACGTCAGGGTAGGAAGGATTGACCGGGCAATTTGAAGGTGAGACGCTCACATACTACCATAGCTACACGGCAAAACGCCGAACTGAGACATATCCCGAGTATATTGCAATCCTTCCCATAACCCACGCCTGTACAAGAGGAGGTAAGGGATATCGGTAGTCCGGTAGGGGTGAGCACCATAAGAATTCCACATTACAGCTTTCCAATAACGGGACATTACAAGTTACACAAGCTACCCTAACAGGAAACAGCTCTTTGAAGCTTTTTTGGATCTTTTACAAATAGTTGTGGCCACAACTTTTAACCTATAACTTTTATATTATACGCTGAACCTTAATCATCGTATCTTTTTAAGGACATTTTGTCTTAAGTGTCTATTGACCAATGCCAGTACTTTTGTCTATGCTGATAAATCAGTTTCACCGACACCATTTTTTCATAATCTAGTGAACCAGCTGTTGTATCCTAATGCAATGATATGACCATTTTATTTGTTATTATTTGTTTTTATTTACTTATATAAACTGATTAATAAGTCAATTGTACATTGTTTTGTTTTATTAAGAAGCACACATTGTTAGTTTTAATAATAAGCACATACCGATACTAACACCATATTTATTGCACATATAGCACATCAAGCATTGTTATTTGCAACACATTGCAACATATTGTAGCACCATTTATAACAATCATTGCACACTTGTATATACCTTATATAAGGATTCACATGTAACAATTTCCAACCTTATAAGCTACCACGGGTAACAAAAAAAAAGCAGACTGATGTTTCACAGTCCAAAAAGTTTTTTGTTTTTTTTAAATGTATACTTACACTACTATTAAACAAGATATGAGTGGTGGCACTGGGCAAGTGGGCACAGTATACACTGTGAGCCTGACACAAAAAAAAAGCAGACTGATGTTTCACAGTCCAAAAAGTTTTTTTTTTTTTTTTAAATGTATACTTACACTACTATTAAACAAGATATGAGTGGTGGCACTGGGCAAGAGGGCACAGTATATGCTGTAAGCCTGACACAAAAAGCAGACTGATGTTTCACAGTCAAAAAAGTTTTTTTTTTTTTAAATGTACACTTACACTACTATTAAACAAGATATGAGTGGTGCCACTGGGCAAGTGGGCACAGTATACGCTGTGAGCCTGACACAAAAAAGCAGACTGATGTTTCACAGTCAAAAAAGTTTTTTGTTTTTTAAATGTACACTTACACTACTATTAAACAAGATATGAGTGGTGGCAGTGGGCAAGTGGGCACAGTATACGCTGTGAGCCTGACACAAAAAAGCAGACTGATGTTTCACAGTCAAAAAAGTTTTTTTTTTTTTAAATGTACACTTACACTACTATTAAACAAGATATGAGTGGTGGCACTGGGCAAGTGGGCACAGTATACGCTGTGAGCCTGACACAAAAAAGCAGACTGATGTTTAACAGTCTAAAAAGTTTTTTTTTTTTTAAATGTACACTTACACTACTATTAAACAAGATATGAGTGGTGGCACTGGGCAAGTGGGCACAGTATACGCTGTGAGTCTGACACAAAAAAAGCAGACTGATGTTTCACAGTCAAAGATGTTTTTTTTTTTTTTTAAATGTACACTTACACTACTATTAAACAAGATATGAGTGGTGGCACTGGGCAAGTGGAGGTTATAGAAAGGGGTGTACACAGCGCCAACAGAGGCCTAGGGGTTGTTATACACACTAGTAAAATGTAATAATATATATTTATTGACCAGATACAATAAAAGATGCAATGAAATTAAAACAAGCAATAAAATTAAAACAATTTAGATATAAAAATAGATATTAAAAATTGTGGAACAGGTACAGAAATCCTTGTTCCTTACAATTGTGCAAGAAGGGGGGTCTCGTTGATGAGACTGGAAAACAAGTTAAATGCGATATACCAACTAGCAAGTAAAATAAAAACTACTGGTAGAAAAAAGCAAGTGTTAATTAAAAACTCTGGTAGAAAAAACACAGATAATTACTGGTGACAATGTCCCAGTCAAGCTAAATACAGATGGTACTGAAAGAAGTCAGAATATGGTGATAAAACCAAAAAATAATAATCTGAAATATAACCTCATTAGATTAAAAGCAGCTGATTACTGGTGACAATGTCCCAGTAAAGGGCTGAATGTAATAGCTGGTAATGCAAATGCAGCATGATAAAACGGCCTGCAGTTATGGATCCATATCTGAGGGATAGCCTAGGTAAACTTTGAAAACGATGTGATAGTTAAGGGGTCAAGAGTGAAATCCGCTCCCAAACAACAAATACAAACAACAAATGTGAAGTGCCGTCGCACAATATAAGCCAAAGTGTGATAAACAAAGAGTTTACAATAAAAAGCAGACGTACAATAATAATCCAAACAGTGGGTCAACAAAGAATGGGGAAAACCAGATGAATAAAGAGTGTGTAGCTATGTGACAGATGAAAAAATGTGAATAAACGTCAAAAAAATCCAAAAAATCTCACGATAATGGGTGTTCAACGCAATATTAAAAAAACTGTTGTTCAAAAAACTGTTCAAAAAATGTTCAAAACAAGTGTCCAAATAAAGTCAGTGAAGAAATAAATTGAAAACCACTTTAACGTTATATCCAAATGCAAAAGTATTCAATTGGTGAAGTGCTCCCAATAGAAAAAAGGAGGAGACCTTGGATCCCAATGCGTCCTAATGGAAATCAGCTGCTCCTGTGATATACTGGTCGAGTCCTAGAATCAAAAATAAAACATAGCGTGGCACAGTTTTCATATACTCAGAAATATTGAAAAGATGCTTACCAATGGGTCTACGCGTTTCGGTCCTCAGTGGACCTTTATCAAGACTGGTACATTGGTAAGCTAAGCACCTTTATATAGAGATCATAATTCTGTGACCGGAAGTGACTTACACTGATTCTACTTCTGGTATCGTTACTTATTTTAATAGTGATAGATTATTTATTGTGATCATGTTGTACTTTACACCTTTAGTTTGTTAATGAAGTCCATTTAAATGGCTTGTATAAAGAATTTTTCTCGGCTTTTACTATGGTTATGATTCTCGAGTTGGAAATGACACTTACGGTGGAAGTTCCCAGGTCCGTTAATGTAAACAGACATGGCGTCACTTCCGGTTGTAAGTTTCAATCTTGGGTGTTAGATCGAGTCTACCTTGATCTTATATAACCAATCAATCAGGTGGTCTTGTCACAGGGCCATCTGGTGTTTCTTTTTGCGATCGTGAAAAGCATATTTGTATCACTGATCTTAGGTATATTGGCGGAACAGGGGCTCAGCCATCACTTCCGGTTCACGGATGTTGCGATAAAGGCCAAAATGGCCTCATCTCATTATGATTTCTAAAAATAAAACCATTAATACAGTTATCACCTCAAATTCATTTGTTCAATTGTATAGTGCTGGACAAATACAGAATAGTTAATTTTGTCATGACATCACAATTCATACGTTCTGTTAGTGACTAACAAAGGTGTGTAAAAGACACCTGTCCTGATTGGTTCAAACTTTCTGGAACATCCTACTGTGTCTCTTATAAATGAAATATTTCATAGTATGTATAGCAATATGCAATCATAAACGATCAAACTAAAAGATTGAAGAACAGAGTGCGAACACTGGAGCTGTGCTCTAATAACACCTTACATAAGGGTTAGAAATAGAGATGTCAAAGAGTAAATACCTGCGATCAACTGTTGCGATCGACTATGTGATCAGACTAAAAAGTCAATATAACATTGCTTGCGACATATTCGTCTAATACTTAGATACCCCATATTTAGGAGTAGTCTCTAAAGATGAGCTGAGTACTCAAAACTATGGTGAACTTATATTATGTACCTAGTGAACTTTTTGTGTACCTAGTGAAAAATTGTCACATCTCATAGTCAAAATTAATCTCAACAGAGACTCATTTTGAGTCCTCCTATTAGATTGCCCTTCACATAATAACGAGAGGGGTGATCGGAGGGGGGACCAGAAGTGCTTAATCATAATTGGGTCACCGGTGGGGATAATTCCGAATCTTAGGAGAATGTAGATATGGACCGTTTCTCCTTAAGTTGGAGATGAGTCCCTTAAAACCACGTGGGATGGCTACATTCATTGTCTATGCAAGTGATTGATGAACTCCTAGAAAAGAAGGGATTTGTTATAAACAGGGTTATTAAAAATGATATCTAAAAGGACATATGTGGGTAATAGAAAATCTGCAAAATAAATGCCATACATCAAGGTGTTTGCTGTTCAGATGTGGAATTGTATAATATATAGGACATATGTGGGTAATAGAAAATCTGCAAAATAGATGCCATACATCAAGGTGTTTGCTGTTCAGATGTGGAATTGTATAATATATAGCGCTGAGGGGTCATAGTTTTCTGTCAGTCTACAGAATTTAGGGATATAAGTGAGGTCACTAGGGATTATTTTACTATAGACAAAAATGTCTCCCATTTCGATCTTTGTATAAGAGGAAGTATGTTTGGTGGATATAGAATAATAAATGGACATTAATTGAAGAGGTGGGTGAGGTCTTCTCTATTATTTAGACCTTTTGGATGTAAACTATCTAATAGAAAGATCCATTTTGATTCAACTTTGAGGAGGGTTTTTTTCAAAGTCACCTCCTCTCCAATTTTTGATCACTTTTTGTATGCCCATAAATTTAATCTCCTGTATTTTGCCATTGTGTTTATCGGCAAAATGTTTATAAAGTATCGTATCTTTATTCTGTTTTTCAATTAACAGTATATGTTCTCTCATCCGATCTCTGAGGCTTCTTGAGGTTCGGCCAATGTACTGAAGGCCACAGGAACACTCCATGAGGTAAATGATCCCTGTATCCTGGCATCTGATGAGGTCCTTAATGTTGAATTCTTCTCCAGTCTGAGTTGATTTGAATGTTTTTGTCTTGACTCCTCTTCTACAAGCTTTACAGCTCGGAACAAGGGAAAAAACCTTTAATCAGTTTCCCCTGTACACTTTGCGTGTTGAATTTTTTCTTTCGTGGCAGACTCGGAGCCAGTTTGTTTTTAAGATTCCCAGTTTTCTTATAAACAAAAGTTGGTTGGTCTGGGAGTTTATCTCCAATAATATCATCATTTTTCAACAGATGCCAATGTTTCTTGAAGATTTTTTCCATCACATGCCTGTTACTGCTGTACTCCGTGATCATTGGTACGTTGAGTGCTCCTTCTATCCCAAATTTCTTCCTCTCTTTGTACTTTGTTAATTCCTTTCTTTCCACCTTTCTTACTTCCTCTATCTTGAGGTCCAGTTCTTCCTCCTTATAACCCCTTTCGATGAATTTTCCTTTTAGACGTATTGCTTGTTGTTCCCATGTTTTGATGTTAGAGCAATTTTTTCGAACCCTTAGGAGTTGGCTTTTGGGGATATTATCTTTCCACTTTTTGTGATGGCAACTTTCATAATGTACATAGTTGTTGCTATCAACTGTTTTGAAGTGTGTGGAAGTCTCCCATTTGTCATTTTTCACTTCAATTTGTAAGTCTAAAAAGACAATTTCCTTTAGGCTCCAAGTATGGGTAAATTTAAGGTTCAAGGTATTTTCATTCATGACCTCAATGGTGTATAAGAGGTCTTGTATTGAACCTTTCCAGATGATTAAAACGTCATCAATATATCTGCGGTAGAGGACCAGGTCTGCGCTCACTGGACAGGAGTCCCAGAAGATACTCTCCCATTTGCCCATATACAAATTGGCATAGCTGGGCGCGAACCTGGTCCCCATGGCTGTACCGCAGATTTGTTGGTAATAGACCCCCTCATGGCAAAAGTAGTTATGCTGTAGGATGTACTGAATGCTGTCCACTATAAATTCAGCCTGATCATCTAACATATCTGGATCTTTTCCTAAAAACCATTTTATGGCCTCAAGTCCTTCTTTGTGAGGTATGCTGGTATATAAAGCGGCGACATCACAAGTCGCCATAATGTAGCCTTCTTCCCACGGGATGTCTTCCAAGATGTTTAGAACTTGGGTGGAATCTCTCAAATATGACGGAAGAGCTTTTACATACTTCTGGAGATGTTGATCGACGTATTCTGACAGATTGCTAGTGAGTGATCCAATTCCGGAAATTATTGGGCGACCAGGAGGGTCTTTTAGATTTTTGTGTATCTTCGGCAGGTGGTATATTATAGGTGTTATCGGATATTTTATATCTAAATATCTATATTCTTTCTCATTCAATATACCAGATGTTTTTGCTTTTTCTAAAAGTACCTTTAGTTCTTCCTGAAATCTGTTCACAGGGTTATTCCTAAGCTTTAGGTATGTAGTCTGATCGTTCAGTAAGCGTTGGTTCTCTGCATTGTATTTCTCTCTATCCAAGATAACGATCCCTCCACCTTTGTCCGCTGGTTTGATCGTCACTTGATTGTTGTCCTCAAGTCTCCTGATCGTCTCTATATGTTTTTTGGATAGGTTCTGTTTGATTTTTTTCAGGTTTTTTTGCTTGACATCTCTAATATCTTTAGTGACCATAATTTCGAATGCCTCAATGGCATTGCCTTTCGCATAGGTGGGGTAAAACACCGACTTTGGTTTTAGCCCTGTGTGTATGTAAGGATCCTCAGCATTTGCTACGGTATAGCTCTTAGGTATCGTTGAGTCCAGAGGAGTTTTTAGGAAGTACCTTTTTAGGGTTAACTTCCTTATAAAATCCTTGGTGTTCATAAATGTTTGGAATTTGTCCATACTCCTTGCCGGGGCAAATGAGAGACCATATTTCAAAACCTCTCTCTCTTCTTTTCTGATTTCATATGTACTTAGATTAAAGATACCATCACTGATGGTTTCTTTATTCACGATGGTGCAGGATGTCGTTGCTATCTGTGTAGGATCCTTATCATCCAATGCCCTTTTTTCTTCTTCATTTGTTATTGAAGTTTTTAATTTCTTTTTTGTTTTAATGCCACCACGTTTCCCTCTGATCTTCTTTTTGTATTTCCTTCCTATTGAATCAGATGTGTCTTCTCTTATTTCATTTGTTTGTCTTTTGCTGTTGGTGGATTCATCCTTAAAAAATGTGATGATGAGGCAGTTTGATATAGGCTTGTTCCTAAGTTCGTGTCTACATTCTGTGTCGTTCTGTTAAGGCCTTCATTCTGTCTACAAACCATGTCAGGTTGTTTAAAAGCTACCTTGTCATGTGCTTCATGAGTTCTTCTTATATTATCACCATATTTTTCATCTTTTCTTGGCATATCTTTATTATCCCAATTCACATGCCTCGGTCCAGTAGTATAGTAATCATTGCTTTGATCTCTTGTGTGTTGATTATCAGAATAATTTTGAAAATTATTCCCTCTGTCTCCTCTGTATTGACGTTTTTGAGCCCTTCTATAGTTCCATGATGGATATTGCCCTTGGCTAAAATTGTCTCTTTCTCTAAAGTTATTTCTATAATTATTTCTATAGAATCTTTGATTGGGGGCTTTTTCCCATGGTCTTAGAGGGCTTTCATATTGTCTATAGTGTGGTTCTGGTCTGTAATGTTGTGGCCCTCGATAATATTCGTCTTCCCTTCTGTAATTATAGTTACCTCTACAGTGGTTGTCTCTATCCCATTCAGGTCTATTAGGGCTATAGTCTGAATATAACCTGTCCCTTTGTAATCTATTTATGTGTGATTTATGTGGGTAAGGCCTGCTTTGTCTTAGTTGTTGTGTGTTTTGATTCGCCACTTCTGATTGGCCTTCGTGTGTCCTATTGCCATTAGGTTGTTCTAATGTATTCCCCCCCATATTTCCATTGATTGATGAGGAATCTGTAGTTTCAGTGATTTCATTATCATTAATTCTTTTTTCGTCTAGTTCTCTCTTTAATTTTTTAGTCTTCTTTGTGATAACATCTTCTCTAATTTTTGTAACTTTTTTGACTAAATTTGATTTCTTTTCAGAAATGTCTATACCCGAATTTTCTAGGTTCATCAGTATCTAATGAGATGAGGCCATTTTGGCCTTTATCGCAACATCCGTGAACCGGAAGTGATGGCTGAGCCCCTGTTCCGCCAATATACCTAAGATCAGCGATACGAATATGCTTTTCACGATCGCAAAAAGAAACACCAGATGGCCCTGTGACAAGACCACCTGATTGATTGGTTATATAAGATCAAGGTAGACTCGATCTAACACCCAAGATTGAAACTTACAACCGGAAGTGACGCCATGTCTGTTTACATTAATGGACCTGGGAACTTCCACCGTAAGTGTCATTTCCAACTCGAGAAACATAACCATAGTAAAAGCCGAGAAAAATTCTGTATACAAGCCATTTAAATGGACTTCATTAACAAACTAAAGGTGTAAAGTACAACATGATCCCAATAAATAATCTATCACTATTAAAATAAGTAACGATACCGGAAGTAGAATCAGTGTAAGTCACTTCCGGTCACAGAATTATGATCTCTATATAAAGGTGCTTAGCTTACCAATGTACCAGTCTTGATAAAGGTCCACTGAGGACCGAAACGCGTAGACCCATTGGTAAGCATCTTTTCAATATTTCTGAGTATATGAAAACTGTGCCACGCTATGTTTTATTTTTGATTCTAGGACTCGACCAGTATATCACAGGAGCAGCTGATTTCCATTAGGACGCATTGGGATCCAAGGTCTCCTCCTTTTTTCTATTGGCAGCACTTCACCAATTGAATACTTTTGCATTTGGATATAACGTTAAAGTGGTTTTCAATTTATTTCTTCACTGACTTTATTTGGACACTTGTTTTGAACATTTTTTGAACAGTTTTTTGAACAACAGTTTTTTGAATATTATCGTGAGATTTTTTGGATTTTTTTGACGTTTATTCACATTTTTTCATCTGTCACATAGCTACACACTCTTTATTCATCTGGTTTTCCCCATTCTTTGTTGACCCACTGTTTGGATTATTATTGTAAGTCTGCTTTTTATTGTAAACTCTTTGTTTATCACACTTTGGCTTATATTGTGCGACGGCACTTCACATTTGTTGTTTGTATTTGTTGTTTGGGAGCGGATTTCGCTCTTGACCCCTTAACTATCACATCGTTTTCAAAGTTTACCTAGGCTATCCCTCAGATATGGATCCATAACTGCAGGCCGTTTTATCGTGCTGCATTTGCATTACCAGCTATTACATTCAGCCCTTTACTGGGACATTGTCACCAGTAATCAGCTGCTTTTAATCTAATAAGGTTATATTTCAGATTATTATTTTTTGGTTTTATCACCATATTCTGACTTCTTTCAGTACCATCTGTATTTAGCTTGACTGGGACATTGTCACCAGTAATTATCTGTGTTTTTTCTACCAGAGTTTTTAATTAACACTTGCTTTTTTCTACCAGTAGTTTTTATTTTACTTGCTAGTTGGTATATCACATTTAACTTGTTTTCCAGTCTCATCAACGAGACCCCCCTTCTTGCACAATTGTAAGGAACAAGGATTTCTGTACCTGTTCCACAATTTTTAATATCTATTTTTATATCTAAATTGTTTTAATTTTATTGCTTGTTTTAATTTCATTGCATCTTTTATTGTATCTGGTCAATAAATATATATTATTACATTTTACTAGTGTGTATAACGACCCCTAGGCCTCTGTTGGCGCTGTGTACACCCCTTTCTATAACCTTCACTTTGTTTTTGGGGGGTTGGTTAGACCCTCTCTGTGTACCACAGCATAGGGGTCATCTTAGCGCTGGATCACCTTTTTCACATTTTTTTCATATTCTGCACTGGGCAAGTGGGCACAGTATACGCTGTGAGCCTGACACAAAAAAGCAGACTGATGTTTAACAGTCTAAAATTTTTTTTTTTTTTAAATGTACCCTTACACTACTATTAAACAAGATATGAGTGGTGGCACTGGGCAAGTGGGCACAGTATACGCTGTGAGCCTGACACAAAAAAGCAGACTGATGTTTCACAGTCAAAAAAGTTTTTTTTTTTAAATGTACACTTACACTACTATTAAACAAGATATGAGTGGTGGCACTGGGCAAGTGGGCACAGTATACGCTGTGAGCCTGACACAAAAAAAGCAGACTGATGTTTCACAGTCCAAAAAGTTTTTTTTTTTTTTAAATGTACACTTACACTACTATTAAACAAGATATGAGTGGTGGCACTGGGCAAGTGGGCACAGTATACACTGTAAGCCTGACACAAAAAAGCAGACTGATGTTTCACAGTCAAAAAAGTTTTTTGTTTTTTTTAAATATACACTTACACTACTATTAAACAAGATATGAGTGGTGGCACTGGGCAAGTGGGCACAGTATACGCTGTGAGCCTGACACAAAAAAGCAGACTGATGTTTCACAGTCAAAAAAGTTTTTTTTTTTTGTAAATGTACACTACTATTAAACAAGATATGAGTGGTGGCACTGGGCAAGTGGGCAAGTGGGCACAGTATACGCTGTGAGCCTGACACACACACTGGCAGGCAGGCAACTGCAATTAGATTACACAAGCAGACTGATGTTTCACAGTCAAAAAAGTTTTTTTTTTTTTTTTTTTAATTTACACTACTGTTACACCAGTTATGAGTGGTGGCACTGGGCAAGTGGGCACAGTATACGCTGTGAGCCTGGCACACACACTGGCAGGCAGGCAGGCAACTGCAATTATATTACACAAGCAGTCTGATGTTTCTCAGTCAAAAAAGTTTTTTTTTTTTTAAATTTACACTACTGTTACACCAGATATGAGTGGTGGCACTGGGCAAGTGGGCACAGTATACGCTGTGAGCCTGGCACACACGCTGGCAGGCAGGCAACTGCAATTAGAATACACAGGGAAAAAAATACAGACTGATGTTCTAGCCCTAAAAAGGGCTTTTTGTGGTGCTGTCCTTACAGCAGAGATCAGATGAGTCCTTCAGGACTGTAGTGGACACTGAATACACTAGCCTAGCTATAGATTTCCCTATTAAATTAGCAACAGCTACACTGTCCCTCCTCTCACTAACAATGCAGCTTCTGAATGAATCTAAAATGGATGCTGTCCAGGAGGTAGGAGGGTCTGCGACTGAGGATCTGCTGCTGATTGGCTGGAATGTGCCTGCTGACTGTCAGGTACAGGGTCAAAGTGTTACTCAATGATGACGAATAGGGGGCGGATTGAACATCGCATATGTTCGGCCGGCACAAGCTATGTTCGCCGGGAACTATTCTCCGGCGAACTATTCGCGACATCACTACTGTTAACTTTAGGGCAATACCCTACAAAAAGCCATTTTAAGGGCTATTGGTAGTTTATTATATATTAGGTTTTTTTATTTTTGGGTGTTTTTTTTTTTTTTTTTAAACGGGGTATTAGAATAGGAATAATTTGTTTATTTTTTGTAATTTTTTTTCTTTTGGGGGTGTTTTTTTTTAGAATCAGATTTATTTTTATTTTTAATGGGCAGTAAAAGAGCTGAATACCTTTTTTTAGGGCAATGCCCATACAAATGTCCTTTTGGGGCAATGTGTAGATTAGCTTTATTTTTATTTTGTGGGTTTGGGGGGTGGGGGTTTGTAATGTTAGGGGGTGTTTGTTTTTATTTTTTTAGAAAAAGAGCTGATTTCTTTAGGGCAATGCCCTACAAAAGGCCGTTTTAGGGGCCGTTGGTAGTTTATTATAGATTAGGTATATTTTATTTTGGGGTGTTTTTTTTTAAACGGGGTATTAGAATAGGAATAATTTTTATTGTTTTGGATAATTTTGTTTGTTATATTTTGTAATGGTAGTTTTTTTATTTTATTTTAGTATTTATTATTTCTTGTTATGGTAGGTTTTTTTTATTTTTGTAATGTTAGGTTTTCTATTTTTTTAATGTTAGGTTTTTTATTTTTGTAATGTTAGGTTTTAGTGTAAGGCAGCTTAGGTTTTACTTTTATTTCACAGGTAAGTTTGAATTTATTTTAACTAGGTAGTTAGTAAATAGTTAATAATTATTTACTAACTAGTATACTTAGTTAAAATAAATACAAACTTACCTGTAAAATTATATTTATTAGTTATATTGCAGCTAGCTTAGGTTTTATTTTCACAGGTAAGTTTGTATTTAGTTTTAAATAGGTAGTTAGTTAATAATTGTAACTTTAATTTAGGTTTATTTTAAAGTTAAAGGTGTTAGGTTTAGGGGTTAATATAGTTTAATTTAGGTTGTTGC
The DNA here is from genome assembly GCF_027579735.1 of Bombina bombina. Lineage (NCBI taxonomy): Eukaryota > Metazoa > Chordata > Amphibia > Anura > Bombinatoridae > Bombina > Bombina bombina. The sequence continues at coordinate 65,415,755 of NC_069504.1, read as the reverse complement.
GATGTGGGGGCCGGCTGATTAGGGGTTTATAGGTTTGGTTAGTGTTGGTGATGTTTGGGAACAGTGGGTTAAGAGGATAATAGGTTTAGGTAGTATTGGCGATGTGGGGGGGTGCGGTTTAGGGGTTAATAGGTTTAGTTACTGTTGGCGATGTTGGGGAACAGCAGTTTAGGGGTTAATAGGTTTAGTTAGTGTCGGCGATGTGGGGGTGTGGTTTAGGGGTTAATAGGTTTAGTTAGTGTCAGTGATGTCGGGGAACTGCGGTTTAGGGGTTAATAGGTTTAGGTAGTATTGGCGATGTGGGGGGTTGCAGTTTAGGGATTAATAGGTTAAGTTAGTGTCAACGATGTTGGGGAACTGCAGTTTAGGGGTTAATAGGTTTAGGTAGTGTTGGCGATGTTGGCGGTGCGATTTAGGGGTTAATAGATTTAGTTAGTGTCGGTGATGTCGGGGAACATCGGTTTAAGGGTTAATACCTTTATTTAGTGATTTACAGCTAGATTACAGCTAGATTTTGAGCGCTATAGGGATTTTAACGACCACCACAAAAGTGGTGTTATTTAGCGCTGCTACTACAAGTTTTAAAAAAGCAAGCTTGCGCGGGCGATATGGTTGCATTGAGCTCCATACCGCACCGAAAAAAAGCGCTGCTTTGACGTGCTCGTGCACGATTTCCCTATAGATATCAATGGGGAGAGCTGGCAAAAAAAAAGCCTAAAACCTGCGATCGATGAAAGAAAAGCTCCATAACGCAGCCCCATTGATGTCTATGGGGAAATAAAAAGTTATGTTTAATTGTTGACATGGTTATTTTTGTGGATAGTATATCTCGCAACAATTGTATTTTGTATGACAAGGGTACCAGCACATATAGACATCTTACCCTAATTTACCCTATCACAGCTATTTTCTGCCCACTCCTTATGACTTTTCTCCTTAAGCCCAAATAAATCTTTTTTTTAACATGTCCTCCTACCTCTTCTCACCCTATTTACTCCAACTCAAGATACCTCTTTATGGGGCGATATAACTTTTTACTTACCTCATGTTTATTCATGGTCTATTCTCCAAAGTATCCCCCTTTAATTATAAAAAAGAAGAGAAAAAAAAAATATATATATATATATATAAACCCATCTTTTCACAACCTCCTTACACAGCTAAGTTATGGAGCCCATACATTATCGTTTATGTGTTTATCATCAGTTTAGTTAATCTCTGTGTTAAATTTTAAATTGCTCTTTTATATACCCCCATCATGCTTTCACATGACTAACAATACATAGCTGGGTAACTCAATATCTTAGCCCATTTACTTTGCTACATAACCAAGATTAATAGGCCCCACCAAGTCTCCTACTATACTCCTATATTCCTATGGCTCCGCCCTCCACCCTTTCCCTACTATACATAGCGGTGCTTATCCGCTGAATATCCCCCTCCCCCCACTTATTATACATGTATTCATGCTCCTTTTGCAGCTCTAAAAGAATTAGATTTCTGGTCATTAGTAATCTATTATTTCCTATACTTTGGGTCCGCTGGGCCTAAAACAAAGCTCCTCACTGGCCAGACACGCATGATATACTTTGAAGCTCCTAACGAGCTAGACTTCTGACCATCAGATATCTATCATTTTTCATATTCTTGGCCCATAGGGTCTGAATCTATGTTCCTAACAGGTCAGTCATATGTGATATATTATTGAAAAAACGAGGTTTCATTAGCCTCTCACCAAGAACTATTGTATGATTTCAGAAATGTTTCATTTATTTATGTTTGTATTTTATATTTTGTTCTCTTTACAAAATGGTGTATTGTGTTTTATGTATGTTCTACGCAAAAACCTCAATAAAAAATTATTTAAAAAAAAAAAAAAAAAAAAGTTATGTTTAAACCTAACACCCTAACATAAACCCAGAGTCTAAACACCCCTAATCTGCCGCTCTTAACATTGCCGCCACCTTATACAGTTATTAACCCTTAATCTGCTGCCCCTAACATTGCCGCCACCTACATACAGTTATTTACCTCTAATCTGCTGCCCCTAACATTGCCACCACCTGATATAGTTATTTACCCCTAATCTGCTGCCCCTAACATTGCCGCCACCTTATACAGTTATTAACCCTTAATCTGCTGCTCCTAACATTGCTGCCACCTCATACAGTTATTAACCCCTAATCTGCTGCCCCTAACATTGCCGCCATCTACATACAGTTATTTACCCCTAATCTGCTGCCCCTAACATTGCCGCCACCTAAATACACTTATTAACCACTAATCTGCCTCCCCCAATGTCGCAGCCACTATACTAAAGTTATTAAACCCTAAACCCCTGGCCTCCAACATCACTAACACTAAATGAATATATTAACCCCTAACCCTAACGTAACCCTAACTCTAAACATAACCCTGATGTAACCCTAAGTCTAAGTCTAACCCTAACCCTAACACCCCCTAACTTAAATATAATTAAAATACAGCTAAATAAACATTACAATTATTAACTAAATTCCTATTTAAAAATAAATACATACTTACCTGTAAAATAAAACCTAAGCTAGCTACAATATTACTAATAGTTATATTGTATCTATCTTAGGTTTTATTTTTATTTCACAGGTAAGTTTGTATTTATTTTAACTAGGTAGATTAGTTAGTAAATAGTTATTAACTATTTACTAACTACCTAGTTAAAATAAATACAAACTTACCTGTAAAATAAAACCAAACCTGCCTTACACTAAAAACTAACATTACAGTAAAATAAATTAAATTATTAAAATACAATTTTCTAAATTACAAAACCCCCCACTAAATTACAAAAATTTAAGAAACGAAATTATCAAAAATAAAAACGAATTACTCCTAATCTAATAGCCCTATCAAAATAAAAAAGCCCCCACAAAATAAAAAAGCCCCCACAAAATAAAAAAAAAACCCTAGCCTACAATAAACTACCAATGGCCCTTAAAAGGGTCTTTTGTGGTGCATTGCCCCAAAGATAACATCCATCCTCATCCAGCCAGCGAGGTCCTCACAAAGCGGCAAGAAGTCTTCATCCAGGAGGCCTTTTCGATCTTCATCCATCCGGCGAAGTCCTCATCCAAGCGGAAAGAAGTCTTCATCCAGACGGCATCTTATATCTTCATCCATCCATCCGGCACGGAGCGGGTCGATCTTCAAGACATCTGGCGCGGAGCATCCTCGTCGCAAACTGAAGGTTCCCTTTAAGTGACATCATCAAAGATGGCTTACCTTAGAAATATTTATATCAGCCAATAGGAATTAAAGGTGAAAAAATCATATTGGCTGGTTTTTTTTTAGATTTTTTTTTAGATGGTGTTATTATGAGTGTAACTGTACTTTTAAATGCATTTGTTATGTGTTTTTTGACACTCTTGTTTCACAAAACAGTTAACCAGAGCTCTGAGGGATGCCCTAACCCAACAAGCGTTAGCTTGAATCGTGTTCAAACGTTTACTTTTAACTTGTAATACCAGCGCAATTTAACCTGTGTGCAAATGAAAGAGAAAACCCAATATCGCTTGTGCACAAACGTTTGTGCTAAACTCGTAATTTACCATATACAATTTTTAATTTATTGATTTTAATAATCAGAGATGTAATAAGCCCATACAGAAGTGAGCTACACCAATTTAGAATACAAAGTGATGAAAATAAAGTGAATCTCCACATGTCCTATTAAATGAAAAATTCAAATTATGCCGTTTTCTTACATTTTCCTTTCAAATAATCTCTCCCATGTTTTATCAGCTTTTTGTTTTATTTTGCCCTAACTGAATTTAATTCTTGATTTTAAATATGAGACATTTAAATGTTTGCAATTATCAGATGGAGGTTTTAAATCAAATGTGTTTGGTTTAAAAGAGACATGTGCATGGGCAAAAATTTGTTTTGCCAAATGATTTGTTTTGAATTTTTTCAATCGTTCCATTTGGCTGAATTTCATCTATGCAAGCATTTGGTTTGGATGAATATTGGATTTAGATTTGTTATAATTATTTCCAAAGGGAACAGCTAATATAGACGATAATAAAGAGATTGTAAAGTTTAATGATTTAAAGCCAGTTATCGAAAAATACTCTTAAAAACAGGGGCACTTTAATTCATTAAACTTTACAAACATACTGCTGTTCCTCTGCCTGCATCTCTGACTGTATTTTGCAGATTGATGAAGAATCCGGCTTCCTCCCATCGTTGCGTTCCCCCATTGGCGTCCAGCTAGTGGAGAACGCAGCGATTGGAGTAAGCCGGATTCATAATCGATATGCAAAATACAGTTGGAGGTGCAGGAGGAACAGCAGTAAGTTTACCGTAATGAAAAAGTAAGTCTTTTAAAAAAAGCGCGTTTGTAAAGTTGAATGAATTAAAGTGCCCCTGTTTTTAGGAGTATTTTTAGTTACTAGGTTTTAATTGATTAAATGTTACAATCACTTTAGCAAAAATCTTACATTATAGGATATTAATATAGCATATTACGTAGAACATGCCAATTTGATAAATTTAGTTAACTGGTAAGTTTTTAAAATTCTGAATCATCCCTATAAACTGCACATGCTCCCATAAGGATGCATAAAAATATATCAGGTTTATGTTAAATAAGATTTTTTTTTTTCATAATTTATCATGGCTTACCATGTTACATAAAGTAATCCTATTTTTCATCAGAAAAATAGCAATTGTTTCATTGTATTATTAAAAATAATGGTCACAATATTGGCTTGGATAGGAAATTATATTTTTACTTTAGTTGTAAAATATACTTTTAATTGCAAATCTTTGCATTGGTTAGCAGGAAAAAAACATTGTTGAGGCATAGCTTCCTTTTCACTTTATTAGTTAAATATAGCTAATATTTAATTTGTACCAGAACTGCGGATTCTATACGTAAGGTAAGGAATAATGAGAGAAATTAATTCAGGTTTGGCAATATGTCTAACACAAAGATTTCTGTCAAAAATCAGTTGGAAATAACACGCTGCTTGCAATGTAATTGTTACTATTCACTAAAGCAGAAAAAGCAAATGCAAAAAACCTTGAAAACTGACAACCTAGTCATTTGAAACTACAGGTTGTCGCCAAAATGACAATAGTTTGGGGAAGTACCATTCATACCATGCTGAGAAACTTCACACTGCTAGTGTACGGTAATATTTTAACGCTTTACTGGGGTATGCATATGTTTTACACTAACTACAAGAATGTACAGTTATGCACAAACTGTAAGTACAGATGGTTTTTTTTTATTATTTTACTGCTCTTTTCACCAAGAAAATAAATACAATTCTGGAAAAAAACATAAAGGGATTCATATATAACATTTATTCTGACTTTAGTCAAAAGTTTAAAAAAGATAAAGAACATTTAAAGGGTTTGAAAATTAAAAAACATGATTTAGAGATTCAGACAGAATACACTTTTTTTTAAAGTTTACAATTTACGTCTGTTATGAAATTTGATTAATTCACATGGTATTCTTTGTTAAAGAGATACCTAGGTAGGTCCCTAGAGGACTACATGGCAGAAAACAGTGCTCTTGCAAATAGATGAAATTATTTTAAAACTGCTGCCAAATGTGCGCTGGTATTACAAGTGAGGTGCAATGCGAACTCGACCTCTTATTCACATTGCACTTAAGCATTGCACTCATGAGAGTGCGCTTCCATAGGTTCCAATGGGGGCTTCATTCTCATGCCATCAGACACAGCATGAGAACTAGTGCAGTGAAAGGGGTAAGTCGCACAGCAATGGGCAGCATATCTAAATATATATGAATATATACATATATATTTATGTGTTTATATGTGTATATACTTATAATAACCCATCAATATTTATGTATATAAGCATATACATATACATTTAATGAAAACACACATTCCCTATAGACTTCAATGTACATAAATTATGTTTTCTTTCATGTAATTGGCAAGAGTCCATGAGCTAGTGATGTATGGGATAGTAATACCCAAGATGTGGTACTCCACAGAAGAGTCATTAGAGAGGGAGAGATACAAATAAAAACAGCCATTTTCCGCTGAAAAAATTAAAACCACATCCAAAAAAATAAGATTTCTCATAAGCAGAGGAATCAAACTGAAACAGCTGCCTGAAGAACTTTTCTACCAAAACTGCCTTCGAAGAGGCAAATACATTAAAGTGGTAGAATTTAGTAAATGTATGCAAAGAAGACCAAGTTGCTGCTTTGCAAATCTGATCAACTGAAGCTTCATTCTTAAAAGCCCACAAAGTTGAAACTGATCTAGTAGAATGAGCTGTGATTTTCTGAGGCGGGGCCTGACCCAACTCCAAATAAGCCTGATGAATCAAAAGCTTTAACCAGGATGCCAAGGAAATGGCAGAACCTTTCTGACCTTTCCTAGGACCAAAAAAGACAACAAATAGACTAGAAGTCTTCCTGAAATCTTTAGTTGCTTCAACATAATATTGCAAAGCTCTTACACCATCCAGAGAATGTAAGGATCTCTCCAAAGAATTCTTAGGATTAGGACACAAAAAGGGAACAACAATTTCCCTATTAATGTTGTTAGAATTCACAACTTTAGGTAAAAACTTAAATGAAGTCTGCAAAACTGTCTTATCCTGATGGAAAATCAGAAAAGGAGACTCACAAGAAAAAGCAGATAACTCGGAAACTCTTCTAGCAGAAGAGATAGCCAAAAGTAACAAGTACTTCCAAGAAAGTAGTTTAATGTCCAAAGAATGCATAGGCTCAAAAGGAGGAGCCAAATTAAGACTCCAAGGAGGAGAAATTGATTTAATGACAGGCTTGATACGGACCAAAGCCTGCCCAAAACAGTGAATATCAGGAAGCTTAGCAATCTTTCTGTGAAATAAAGCAGAAAGAGCAGAGATTTGTCCCTTCAAGGAACTTTCAGACAAACCTTTATCCAAACCATCCTGAAGAAACTGTAAAATTCTAGGAATTCTAAAAAAATGCCAGCAGAATTTATGAGAAGAACACCATGACATATGTCTTCCAAACTCGATAATAAATCTTCATAGAAACAGATTTACGGGCCTGTAACATAGTATTAATCACTGAGTCAGAGAAACCTCTATGACTAAGCAATAGGCATTCAATTTCCATACCTTGAAATTTAACGATTTGAGATCCTGATGGAAAAACGGTCCTTGAGACAGAAGGTCTGGCCTTAAAGGAAGTGGCCAAAGTTGGACATCCGGACAAGATCCACATACCAAAACCTGTGAGACGATGCTAGTGCTACCAGAAACACAAACGATTGTTCCATGATGATCTTGGAGATCACTCTTGGAAGAAGAACTAGAGGTGGAAAGATATAAGCCCACCAACTACGCCTGAGGATCCCTGAACCTGGACAGGTACCTGGAAAGTTTCTTGTTTAGATGGGAGGCCATCAGATCTATTTCTGGAAGACTCCACATCTGAACAATCTTAAAAAACAAATCTCGATGGAGAGACCAATCCCTGGATGTAAAATCTGGCAGCTGATATAAACCGCTTCCCAGTTGTCTACACCTGGGATATGTACCACAGAAATTAGACAAGAGCTGGATTTCACCCAAGAATGTATCCAAGATACTTCTTTCATATGTAGGGAATTGTGAGTCCCACCCTGATTTTTGACATATGCCACAGTTGTGATATTGTCTGTCTGAAAACAAATGAATGGTTCCCTCTTCACCAGAGGCCAAACCTGAAGAGCTCTGAAAATAGCATGGAGTTCTAAAATATTGATTAGTAATCTCGCCTCTTGAGACTTCCAAACCCCTTGTGCTGTCAGAAATCCCCAGATAGCTCCCCAACCTGAAAGACTTGCATCTGTTGTGATTAAAGTCCAGGTTGGACAAACAAAGGAGGCCCCTTGAACTATACAATGTTGATCTAACCATCAAGTCAGAGAGAGTCGAACATTGGGATTTAAGGATATTAATTGTGATATTCTTGTATATTCCCTGCACCATTGATTCAACATACAAAGCTGAAGAGGTCCCATATGAAAACGAGCAAAGGGGATCGCGTCTGATGCTGCAGTCATGAGACCTAAAACTTCCATGCACATAGCCACTGAAGGGAATGATTGAGACTGAAAGTTTCGACAAGCTGAAACCAATTTTATTTGTCTCTTGTCTGTTAGAGTCATGGACACTGAATCTATCTGGAATCCTAAAAAGGTGACCCTTGTCTGAGGAATCAAAGAACTTTTTGGTAAATTGATCCTCCAATCATGTCTTTGAAGAAACAACACTAGTTGATTTGTGTGAGATTCAGCAAAATGTAAAGACTGAGCTAGTACCAAGATATTGTCCAAAAAAGGAAACACTGTAATACCCTGTTCTCTGATTACAGAGAGTAGAGCACCGAGAACCTTCGAAAAAATTTTTTGGAGCTGTAGCTAGGCCAAATGGAAGAGTGACAAATTGGTAATGCTTGTCTAGAAAAGAGAATCTCAGAAATCGATAGTGGTCTGGATGAATCGGAATATGAAGATATGCATCCTGTAAGTCTATCGTGGACATATAATGACCTAGCTAAACAAAAGGCAGAAAGTTGGCACTCTTACAAAACTTCAAAATTTTCAGATCCAGAACTGGCCTGAATTAATTTTCTTTCTTTGGGACAATAAATAGATTTGAATAAAACCTCAGACCCTGTTCCTGAAACGGAACTGGTATGATTACCCATGAAATCTCTAGATCTGAAACATACTTCAGAAAAGACTGAGCCTTCACCGGATTTGCTGGAACTTGAGAAAGAAAAAAATCTTCTCACAGGAGGTCTTACACTGAATCCTATTTGATACCATTGAGAGACGATACTCTGAATGCATTGATTTTGGACAGAATCAGCCCAAATGTCTTGGAAAATTTTTAATCTGCCCCCACCAGCTGTACTGGAATGAGAGCCGTACCTTCATGCAGACTTGGGGGCTGGCTTTGGTTTCTTAAAAGGCTTGGATTTATTCCAACTTGAAGAAGGTTTCCAATTGGAACCAGATTCTTTAGGCAAAGGATTGGCTTTCTGTTCTTTATTCTGTCGAAAAGAACGAAACAATTAGAAGCTTTAGATTTACCCTTAGATCTTTTATCCTGAGGCAAAAAAACTCCCTTCCCCCAGTGACAGTTGAAATAATGGAATCCAACTGAGATCCAAATAAATTGTTACCTTGGAAAGAAAGAGATAGTAATCTAGAATTAGATACCATGTCAGCATTCCAATATTTGAGCCACAAAGCTCTTCTAGCTAAAATAACTAAAGACATAGATTTAACATCAATTTTGATGATATCCAAAATAGCATCACAGATAAAATGATTAGCATGTTGAAGCAAGCAAACAAAGCTAGACAAATCAGAATCTGTTTCCTGTTGCACTAAGCTTTCCAACTAAAATGTTGATGCAGCTGCAACATCAGCCATAGATATAGCAGACCTAAGAATAAAACCAGAAAATAAATAAGCTTTCCTTAGATAAGATTTAAGTTTCCTATCTAAGAGATCCTTAAAAGAAGTACTATCGTCCAAAGGAATAGTAGTATGTATGGCAAGAGTAGAAATAGCCCAATCAACTTTGGGGATTTTTTCCCAAAACTCCAATCTAACTGCTGGCAAAGGATACAACTATTTAAACCTAGAAGAATGAATACAATAAGTACCAGGCCTATCCCATTCCTTTGAAATCATATCAGAAATCACACCAGGAACTGGAAAAACCTCTGGAGTAACCACAGGAGGTTTATAAACAGAATTTAAATGTTTACTAGTTTTAGTATCAAGAGGACTAGATTCCTCAATATCCAAAGTAATAAACACCTCTTTTAACAAGGAACGTATATACTCCATCTTAAAGAGATAAGTAGATTTGTCAGTGTCAATATCTGAGGTAGGATCTTCTGAATCAGATAGATCCTCATCAGAGGAGGATAATTCAGAATGTTGTCGGTCATTTGAAATTTCATCAATTTTATGAGAAGTTTTAAAAGACATTTTACGTTCATTCGAAGGCGGAATAGCAGACAAAGCCTTCTGAATCGCATCAGCAATAAAATCTTTTATATTCACAGGGATATCATGTACATTAGATTTTGAAGGAATAACAGGCATTGTACTAGCACTAATGGATACATTATCTGCATGTAAAAGTTCATCATGACAACTGTTACATACTACAGCTGGAGATATAATCTCCGCTAACTTACAACATATACACTTAGCTTTGGTAGAACTATTATCATGCAGCAGGATTTCATCAGTTGTTTCTGAGACAGGATCAGATTGAGACATCTTGCAAATGTAAGAGAAAAAAATAACATATAAAGAAAAATGATCAATTTCCTTATATGGCAGTTTTAGGAAGGGGAAAAAATGCAAACAGCATAGCCCTCTGAGCATAAAAAAAGGCAAGAGGCATATAGGAAGTGGGGTTTAAATAATTAATTGCTAGATTACGAGTTTTGCATTATGAGGGGTGCGGTAATAACTTGCACGTTATTGTCACCGCTCACTTCCCTAGAGCGCTGGTATTACAGGTTTGCAAAAAGCCGGCTTTATCAGGCAAAAAGTGAGCGTAGAGCAAAATTGTGCTCCATACCGCACTCCAATACCAGCGCTGCTGAAAGCTGCGGTGAGCTGGTTTTATGTGCTCATGCACGATTTCCCCATAGTCATCAATGGGGAGAGCCGGCTGAAAAAAAAGTCTAACACCTGCAAAAAAGCAGCCTTAAGCTCCGTAATGCAGCCCTATTGATTCCTATGGGGAAATTTTTTTTATGTATACACCTAACACCCTAACATGAACCCTGAGTCTAAACACCCCTAATCTGACACTTATTAACCCCTAATCTGCTGCCCTGGAAATCGCCAACACCTACATTATACTTATTAACCCCTGATCTGCTGCTCCAGGCATTGCCACCACTATATTAAACATATTAACCCCTAGACTGCCGTACTCCCGCTTTGCAAACACTAGTTAAATATTATTAACCCCTAATCTGCTGTCCCTAACATCGACGCCACCTATCTATATTTATTAACCCCTAATTTGCCGCCCCTATACTAAATTTATTAACCCCTAAATCTAAGTTTAACCCCAACCCTAACACCCCCTAACTTAAATATAATTAAAATATATCTAAATAAAACCTACTATTAATAACTAAATAATTCCTATTTAAAACTAATTACTTACCAGTAAAATAAACCCTAAGCTAGCTACAATATAACTAATAGTTACATTGTATCTAGCTTATCTAGGTTTTATTTTTATTTCACAGGCAAGTTTGTATTTATTTTAACTAGGCAGAGTAGTTAATAAATAGTTATTAACTATTTACTAACTACATAGCTAAAATAAATACAATTTTACCTGTAAAATAAAACCTTAACTGTCTTAAAATAAAACCTAACCTTACACTACAATTAATTACATTACCTAAATTAAATACAATTACCTAAATTAAATAAAATTACCTAAATTACAAACAAAACCCCCCACTAAATTACGCAAAATAAAAAAAGAAATTATCAGATATTTAAACTAATTACACCTAATCTAATAGCCCTATCAAAATAAAAAAGACCCCCCCCCAAAAAAAAAAAACCCTAGTCTAAACTAAACTACCAATAGCCCTTAAAAGGGCCTTTTTATTATTGACTGATTTGATTAGGTGTAATTAGATTAAATATCTGATAATTTCTTTTTTTATTTTGTGTATTTTAGTTGTGTTTTTTTTGTAATTTAGGTAATTGTATTTCATTTAGGTAATTGTATTTCATTTAGGTAATGCATTTAAATGTAGTGGAAGGTTAGGTTTTATTGTAAGACAGGTTAGGTTTTATTTTACAGGTATATTTGTATTTATTTTAGCTAGGTAGTTAGTAAATAGTTAATAACTATTTACTAACTATTCTACCTAGTTAAAATAAATACAAACTTGCCTGTGAAATAAAAATAAAACCTAAGCTAGATACAATCGCCTAGATTTAGAGTTCTGCGTTAGCCGTCAAAACCAGCGTTAAGGGCTCATAACGCTGGTTTTGGCTGCCCGCTGATATTTAGAGTCAGTCGGGAAATGGTCTAACACTCACTTTCCAGCTGCAACTTTTCCATACCGCAGATCCCCTTACGCCAATTGCGTATCCTATCTTTTCAATGGGATCTTCCTAACGCCGGTATTTAGAGTCTTGACTGAAGTGAGCGTTAGAACTCTAGCGACAAAACTCCAGCCGCAGAAAAAAGTCAGGAGTTAAGAGCTTTATGGGCTAATGCCAGTTTATAAAGCTCTTAACTACTGTGCTCTAAAGTACACTAACACCCATAAACTACCTATGTACCCCTAAACCGAGGTCCCCCAACATCGCCGCTACTCTAATAATTTTTTTTAACCCCTAACCTGCCGACCGCACATCGCCGCCACCTACATTATCCCTATGTACCCCTATTCTGCTGCCCCTAATATCGTCGACACCTACATAATATTTATTAACCCCTAATCTGCCCCCCCAACGTCGCCGCTACCTACCTACACTTATTAACCCCTAATCTGCTGACTGGACCTCGCCGCTACTCTAATAAATGTATTAACCCCTAAAGCTAAGTCTAACCCTAACACTAACACCCCCCTAAGTTAAATATAATTTTTATCTAACGAAATAAATTAACTCTTATTAAATAAATTATTCCTATTAAAAACTAAATACTTACCTGTAAAATAAACCCTAATATAGCTACAATATAACGAATAATTATATTGTAGCTATTTAAGGATTTATATTTATTTTACAGGCAACTTTGTATTCATTAATAACTATTTAATAGCTACCTAGTTAAAATAATTACAAAATTACCTGTAAAATAAATCCTAACCTAAGTTACAATTAAACCTAACACTACACTATCAATAAATAAATTAACTAAACTACCTACAATTACCTACAATTAAATCAACTAAACTAAATTACAAAAAAACAATAACATTAAATTACAAAAAATAAAAAAAGATTACAAGAATTTTAAACTAATTACACCTGCTCTAAGCCCCCTAAAAAAATAACAAAGCTCCCCAAAATAAAAAAAAAATGCCCTACCCTATTCTAAAATAAAAAGTTAACAGCTCTATTACCTTACCATCCCTGAAAAGGGCCTTTTGCGGGGCAGGCCCCAAAGAAAACAGCTCTTTTGCCTGTAAAAAAAACATACAATACCCCCCCCCAACATTACAACCCACCACCCACATACCCCCAATCTAACCCACCCAAACCCCCCTTAAAAAAACCTAACACTTAGCCCCTGAAGATCTTCCTACCTTATCTTCACCCAGCCGGGTATCACAGATCCGTCCAGAAGAGGGTCCGAAGTCTTCATCCTATCCGGGCAGAAGAGCTCCTCCAGAGGGTCCGAAGTCTTCATCCTATCTGGGCAGAAGAGGACATCCGGACTGGCAGACATCTTCATTCATGCGGCATCTTCTATCTTCTTCCATCCGGCACGGAGCGGGACCATCTTGAAGCAGCCGACGCGGAGCCATACTTCTTCACTGACGGACTAACGACAAATGAAGGTTCCTTTAAACGACATCATCCAAGATGGTGTCCCTCGAATTCCGATAGGCTGATAGGATTCTATCAGCCAATCGGAATTAAGGTAGGAAAAATCTGATTGGCTGATTGAATCAGGCAATCAGATTCAAGTTCAATCCAATTGGCTGATTGGATCAGCCAATCAGATTGAGCTCGCATTCTATTGGCTGATCGGAACAGCCAATAGAATGCGAGCTCAATCTGATTGGCTGATTGGATCAGCCAATCGGATTGAACTTCAATCTGATTGGCTTATTCAATCAGCCAATCAGATTTTTCCTACCTTAATTCCGATTGGCTGATAGAATCCTATCAGCCAATTGGAATTCAAGGGACACCATCTTGGATGACGTCATTTAAAGGAACCTTCATTCGTCGTTAGTCCGTCGGTGAAGAAGGGTGGCTCCGCGTCGGCTGCTTCAAGATGGTCCCGCTCTGTGCCGGATGGAAAAAGATGGAAGATACCGCATGGATGAAGATGTCTGCCGGTCCGGATGTCCTCTTCTGCCCGGATAGGATGAAGACTTCGGACCCTCTGGAGGAGCTCTTCTGCCCCGATAGGATGATGACTTCGGACCCTCTTCTGGACGGATCGGTGATACCCGGCTGGGTGAAGATAAGGTAGGAAGATCTTCAGGGGCTTAGTGTTTTAAGGGGGGTTTGGGTGGGTTAGATTAGAGGTATGTGGGTGGTGGGTTGTAATCTTGGGGGGTATTGTATGTTTTTTTTACAGGCAAAAGAGCTGTTTTCTTTGGGGCATGCCCCGCAAAAGGCCCTTTTAAGGGCTGGTAAGGTAACAGAGCTGTTAACTTTTTATTTTAGAATAGAATAGGGCATTTTTTTATTTTGGGGGGCTTTGTTATTTTTTTAGGGGGCTTAAAGTAGGTGTAATTAGTTTAAAATTCTTGTAATCTTTTTTTATTTTTTGTAATTTAGTGGGGTTTTTTTTGTACTTTAGTTTAGTTGATTTAATTGTAGGTAATTGTAGGTAGTTTAGTTAATTTATTTATTGATAGTGTAGTGCTAGGTTTAATTGTAACTTAGGTTAGGATTTATTTTACAGGTAATTTTGTTATTATTTTAACTAGGTAGCTATTAAATAGTTATTAACTATTTAATAGCTATTGTACCTAGTTAAAATAAATACAAAGTTGCCTGTAAAAGAGTTAATTTATTTAGTTAGATAAAAATTATATTTAACTTAGGGGGGTGTTAGAGTTAGGGTTAGACTTAGCTTTAGGGGTTAATACATTTATTAGAGTAGCAACGAGGTCCGGTCGGCAGATTAGGGGTTAATAAGAGTAGGTAAGCTAGCGGCGATGTTGGGGGGGCAGATTAAGGGTTAATAAATATAATATAGGTGTCGGCGATGTTGTAGGCAGCAGATTAGGGGTACATAGGGATAATGTAGGTTGCGGCGGTGTCCGGAGCGGCAGATTAGGGGTTAATAATAATATTCAGGGGTCAGCGATAGCGGAGTTGGCAGATTAGGGGTTAATAAGTGTAAGGTTAGGGGTGTTTAGACTCGGGGTACATGTTAGAATGTTAGGTGCAGTCTTAGGAAGTGTTTCCCCATAGGAAACAATGGGGCTGCGTTAGGAGCTGAACGCTGCTTTTTTGCAGGTGTTTTTTTTCAGCTCAAACTGCCCCATAGTTTCCTATGGGGGAATCGTGCACGAGAACGTTTTTGAAGCTGGCCGCGTCCAAAAGCAACGCTGGTATTTAGAGTTGAAGTGGCAGTAAATTATGCTCTACGCTCCCTTTTTGGAGCCTAACGCAGCCCTTCAGAGAACTCTAAATACCAGCGGTATTTAAAAGGTGCAGGGGAAAAAAAACACGCGTAGCTAAAGCACCCCTTTGGCCGCAAAACTCTAAATCTAGGTGAATGTAACTATTAGTTATATTGTAGCTAGCTTAGGGTTTATTTTATAGGTAAGTATTTAGTTTTAAATATGAATTATTTAGTTATTAATAGTAGGTTTTATTTATATTTATTTTAATTATATTTAATTTAGGGGGGTTAGGGTTAGACTTAGGTTTAGGGGTTAATAAATTTAGTATAGTGGCAGCGACGTTGGGGGAGGAAAATTAGGGTTTAATAAATGTAGTTAGGTGGCGTCGATGTTAGGGACAGCAGATTAGGGGTTAATAATATTTCATTAGTGTTTGCAAGGCGGGAGTACGGCGGTCTAGGGGTTAATATGTTTAATATAGTGGTGGCAATGCCTGGAGTGGCAGATTAGGGGTTAATAATTTTATTTGCTATGCGGGAGGGCCTCGGTTTTGGGGTTAATAGGTAGTTTATGGATGTTAGTGTACTTTTTAGCACTATAGTTATGAGTTTTATGTGACAGCTTTGTAGCGTAAAACTACTGACTTTCAGTTTACGGTATGGATCTTGTCGGTATAGGCTGTACCACTAACTTTTTGGCCTCCCAGGCAGACTCATAATACCGGCGCTATGGAAGTCCCATTGAAAAAAGACTTTACACAAATTGCGTAAGTTAATTTGCGTTACGGCAAAAAAAGTGTGCGGTACACCTATACCTGCAAGACTCGTAATACCAGAGGTAGTGATATAGAGCCTTAAAGCTGCTTTTTTACCCATAACGCAAAACTCGTAATCTAATTGTTGCCAAGTATGATGCACAACGCAAAAAGAAATATTTTGGCGCTAACAACATCTGGAAATGACTCAAATTGCATCATGGTAGACGCAACCTTGTACAAGGAATACTGGCGTCAACTAAGACGCCGGGAATGACGAATTTGCATCACCGAACGCACAAATTACGCAATAAATATCAGCATTTTGCGACCTTGCAAGCCTAATTTGCCCGCAAAATTTAAATGAAAAAACTGTCAATTTGAAGAAAAAGACTATACCCCAGGTAAGAAAATATAACTTCCTAAACATTTTCCCAATTTTAAAACTAGTCTGCAAAAGAAAATATACATAAACCTGACTCATGGCAAATATAAGTACAATACATATATTTAAAACTTGATATTAATACATAAAGTGCCAAACCATAGCTGAGAGTGCCTTAAGTAATGAAAACATACTTACCGAAAGACACCCATCCACATATAGCAGATAGCCAAACCAGTACTGAAACAGTATCAGTAGAGGTAATGGAATATGAGAGTATATTGTCGATCTGAAAAGGGAGGGAGAAGATGAATCTCTATGACCGATAACAGAGAACCTTTGAAAAGATTTCCCATGAGGAAAACAATAGAATCCACACAGAGAGAAATGCACTCACAGGAATGAACAACCATCTCAATAACATTGTTAGCCTGTTCTATGGTGATTTACCACCTTGGTGCAACTTCTTTTAGCCCAGTAATGATTTTCACAGAGTAGAACTTTCCTGTAGTATATCAGTCTGATCCCACCTATTACGGTCAGTCCAGCCCTGAAATACCAGGCAATTCCTCTCTGAACAAGGAACACAGCAACCCCAGACGATCGTTTCGGCCTTCATTGCGGTGCAGCAGTATAGAATCAATAGGTGATACTCCCTTCACATCCCTCTGACAAACACTATACTCTGAGAGGAATCAGGCTTCAAAAATGCTGAGAAGCGCATATCAATGAAGAAATCAAGCACAAACTTACTTTACCACCTCCATAGGAGGCAAAGTTTGTAAAACTGAATTGTGAGTGTGGTGAGGGGTGTATTTATAGGCATTTTGAGGTTTGGGAAACTTTGCCCCTCCTGGTAGGATTGTATATCCCATACGTCACTAGCTCATGGACTCTTGCTAATTACATGAAAGAAATAGGTTATTTCCCATTGTAAATAATGGTAACGAATCAGAATCCAATATTAGTCCAAACTGAGTGCCTGCATGAATAATATTTGTCCGAACAGAGCATTTGAATATGTCCAAAATAAAACTTTTGGACTAAACAAACTTTTTTTTATTTGCACTTGTCAAGTTCTAATGTTTAGATTGTGCTTCTGGCATATGTTTTGGGCTTAGTATCACAAAGTGTAAGCACACCTTCAATTTTATTCAAGGTTGGGATTGAAAAATGTTGTAGATATTCACTGTCTAAAGAATTGTGACTACAAAATCAGTAGATAACTTTAGAAATGGGAAAATAATATTGTAATGTAATGCTGTAACTTATGGCCTAGATTACAAGTGGAGCTCAAAAATATTAATCCTATTGTGCTTTAATATCACTCTACTGTAATCAATAGAACCTCTATTTTGTACTCTTTTTAAAAGCCCAGTTATTTTTTTTATTAATTGAGAGATAGATTAGGTCACGCTAACATCTGTATGTCAGATAGCCTTGATGTGTGCTAAATCTCTAACATAACAGACTTCTATGAGGACGTGCAGTAAAATTCATGTTGCATATCGCTCAAGCACTAAGCATACAGTATAAAGTATTGGAATTCCATTAATACATAGCACACCCCGTTTATCATGTAGTTCCGTGGTACACTGTTATTAACAATGCTTTATTTTAGATTTTCAAAGTCTGTGTAGTTCCATTTTGTACTGTGGTACACTGTTATTAATATAATGCTTTATTTTAGAAGTTCTAAATGTTTATATATATATATATATATATATATATATATATATATATATATAAAATAATTTGAATATTGATTATAATGATTTGGTGCTTGAATACTGAAGAGTGCATTCCAGACTGGATATATTTAAAGGGATATTAAACCCACATTTTTTTTCCATGATGCAGATAGAGCATGCAATTTTAAGCAACTTTGTCATTTTCTCCTATTATCAATTTTTCTTCATTCTCTTGGTATCTTTATTTGAAAAAGTAGTAATGAAAGCATGGAAGCATAGGAGCCGTCCCATTTTTGGTTCAGAGCTCATTGGTGGCTACATAAGCAAGCACAACCCAGGTTCTGAACCAAAAGCATTACATTCCTGCTTTACATTCCTGCTTTTCAAATAAAGATACCAAGAGACAAAGAAAATTTGATAATATGAGTAAATTAGAAAGTTGCTTAAAATGGCATGTTTTATCTGAATCATGAAAGTTCAATTTTGATTTTAGTGTCCCTTTAATATAATATATTAAAATATTTAACCATGTACATGCAATACCAGATTGTATTCATTTTGTTTTCATAAAAGTTATCATCTAAATCAAGGGCATACCTTATTCACAATCATGTGTGATATATCTCCCTCTATTACAACACAAGACTGCCCTGAAAACCTAATACAGATAATTGTTTGTAAATGATGTTGAAGGTTTTATCTATTTAAATGAACATACGCATGGCAGTCATCAAAAAGCTACAAGAAAAATGAAAACTTTTATTAGGGGCTTAAAAGGAGTTTGTTGTTTCCTTAAAAATGAAGCATTTGGAAGACTTTATTACTTTTTCACTTTTCTAGTTTTTAAGGATGACTTTCAAACTCTCTGTTCTTACTTTCTTGCGTACACGTTTGCTTTATTGTTTGCCTCAGGAATGTACTGTCTTAAATGCAATATGAAAAGCGCAACTGGTTTATCGAAGAAACTTGGCAGAAGTAATACAAATCACTAGGTATCATATAGAATATTACTATTTTCTTTCACAGGATGATAAAACAGATATTTTAAATAAAAGTATGCAGGAAAAAATAGAAATATAATGATTTAATTAAATTAATTGAATTACTTAAAGGGATATGAAACCCAACATTTGTATTTCATGATTCAGATAGAACATGTGGTTTTAAACAACTTTCCAAATTGCTTCTATTATATAAATTTCTTCATTCTCTTGGTATCCTTAGTTGAAAAGCATACCTAGGTAAACTCAGAAGCAGCAATGCATTAGTGGGAGCTAGATGCTGATTGGTGGCTGCACAAAAATGCCTCTTTTCATTGGTTCACAAATGTCTTAAGATAGCTCACAGTAGTGCATATATGATCCTTCAAAAAAGGACACCAAGAGAATTAAGCAAATTGTATAAACAAAGTAAATTTAAAAGTTATTTGAAATCACATGCTCTATTTGAATCATGAAAAATAAGATTAAAAAAATGCTGGGTTTCATGTCCCTTTAAGTTTAGATATGCAAGAGATAATCCACTGAAGACAATGGCTAGTTTTATAGAAGCTGAGTACAACTACAATATTATGGTTACTGCTCCCCATTCTATTATTTTGTTCCTGTACCTGCAGATTTATTCAAAGCCGTTCTCTGATTTTAACCCATTACAAATGCCAGTTGGTAAAGCATCTTTATACATGTTGCTGCCATCTTGGAATGCATGTGTTGTAGCATAATCTGACAGAAGCTGTGCGCTTTCACAGATCAGTGACTTTGCTGGCTGTTTGACAGCTGTATTATGCTCTTTGGATGTCTCACACAATAGAAAACAAAGGAGTTACACACTTGCAGGTTGTTGTTTTTTACATAGTTTAAAAGTTACCTAACAAATATAAAAATGCCATTAGGAATAATAAAGAGCATTGCAACGATACAAAAATGTGCAGATTCCCGCTCTGTATTGTGCACACTAAACTATATTGCATGATTCCATTTGTCAAGAAGAAAACAATAACACTGATCTGTTAATGTGCACCACTTCTGTCACAGGGTGCAAGAATACCTACATTCCAAGATGGCGGAAGAGCTTTACTAACCAGCACATTTGAAGGGTCAAAATAAATGAATAGCTTTGAAAAGATCTGAAGAAGCAGGAAGAAAAGCAATAGCGTGGTGTGTAGTAACTATGCTACTGTACCATGCAGATTAAAGTCCCTTTAAAATGAGATTATGTTCAACATTCAAAGGAGCTCACTTCACCTATCTTTTTAATAGATATTTTTCCTGCAATTAAAGTGTCAGTAAACCATAAAAAAAATGTTATATAATTCTGCACATAGTGCAGAATTATATAACATTATAATAGCGCAAACATTGTAAAACCAATTTTCCCCTTTGAATTTAAAAAATAACTGCTGTTTTACAGACCCGCTCTCTGTCATCTTCTGAGCGGGTCTGTTTTTTTCTAACAGCGCATCGGGCCAGCTGTATAGTCACAGCCCGGCCCGACCGCGCCATATCACTAAGTGCAGCTCGCTCCTGCTGTCTGACAGTGCAGAATTATATAACATTTTTTTATGGTTTACTGTACCTTTAACATAAATGTAAAAAAGACCTTAAAGGGACATTTAACTGCTGATTAGTGAAACTCTGCATTTTCACACTGGCAGCCGCCATCTTGTAGTTTAGGAATGCACGCAGCCTGTGACAGAAGCAGTACGCTCTCATAGATCTGTGATATTGTTGTCTTCTTGACAAGAATTACTGTGCATTTCAGTTTAGAGAGCACAATACAGAGCAGAAGTTTTACATATTTGCATTGCTTGCATTGCCTTTTATTATTGTGGAGGGCTTTTTTAAATTTGTTATGTAACTTTTAGTTAAAGTGTTCAAAAAACTGTAAATATATAAAGCTTTGTTTTTTTATTGTGCAAGATAATCTAAAGTACAAGGTACAGCTGTCAAAAAGCCAGTAACATCACTGATCTGTGAAAGTGCACTGCTTGCATCACAGGATGCAACAATATGTGCGCCAGAAGATGGCGGTACCTTGTCAAAATGCAGAGCTTGGTCAATTGGCTTCTGTTTTTGGTTAATATAAGAGAGATGCTTTAAAGAGAGCTGCTGGTAAAGGGGGGGGGGGGGGGAACAAAAGCACCATGAGTAGTAGCCATGCTACTGTAGATGTCCCTTTAAACACTAAGACCTAGATTACAAGGGAGCTGTATTTTGCATTTTCACTAAAGTGAAAACTTTGCTAGGATTTTCATTTTTGTGCTAGTCTGATTGCACTCTCTATTGCTGTTTTTTCTCCAGCGGCAACACAATTTGTGCTTAAAGTCGAAATTAAAAAAAC